>NW_007726523.1:533623-538309 GCF_000696425.1 Galeopterus variegatus
CGGGGGGTTGGGATCCGTTGCCGGACACGAAAAAAAAAAAAAAAAAAAAAAAAAAAAAAAAAAAAAAAAGTTAATATCATTTACCAGTTATGGGACTTGTATAAATTAGATTGTTGTGAGGATTGAGATTATACAAATTATACCATACTTCAGACATTCTTTTCTAACAGCATCAAATTTTACTTTGCCCATGCACAACCCAAAGCAAAGTTTCCTCAATTATGTGGAATTCTAAGTTACGTATAATAACAAATCCTTTTGCAAAGAATTACCACCCATTTATTAGATATTTGCTCAAAATGAGATACAATTATACCAAATCATTTATTCTGAATGACGAGAATATCCAAAATATAATTTTTTTCTAATACATTTAAAGATCACAAAATCATCATAATTTGGATTTCATAATCTGAAATTTCAGTCTGGGATAAAAAGCCCTGGATATTACAATTCTATATGCTAATATCCATCTATATGTCTTGTGATAAATCATTTAACAAATATGTTTCAGTTTGCCTACTCATATATATAGTGTGGAAATTGAATTAGCTGACTAAAGTCTTTTACAGAACTAAACTTATGCTTTTACTGTGAGGTATATTAGTACATAATAAGCAAATAGGTTAAAGATGTAAAAAAAAAAAAAAAAAAGTCTTACTGTGCCTGGTCTGTTGTAAAGCAGTTTGTGTAGATTTCTAAGTTCATCCGTTTTCTTCTTACTCAGAAAGAAATGTATCCTTTCAATTTCACAAAGTTTCTGCCCCTTTCCTAAAACAAAAACAAAAAACCATAATACTGCTTATTTATAAATTTACAACATTAATAAGAATTATTTTTATAGCACAATTTACATACAACTCTTGCTCTAATGGGGCAAATAAAATTGTGCCAAAAGTATATTACTACTTACTAAAACTAAATACTCTCCTAATTCTAAGCACTGCTAACCATCATTTTTGTATACTTAGGCCTTTTCACCATAAAATGAAAGGAACATAGAATAAACTTACCTTGTGCAATTGTAAATGGCTCTCTTTGTAAGGAAGAGACTTGCATTGTCAACCTTTCTACTTTTTTCTTTTCTCTCTTGCCTTCCACGATGAGACTCTTTTCTAGAAATTAATTTAGTATTTATTAAACAATAAAAAGTTCAAAGAATGTATTAGCTTTATTGGATAATCATGCAGAAAGAAGATTCCATAAACCTAATATCTTATTTTTCTCCTGAGCATGGTTTTGAGAAGCAAATGACATAAAAGATGAAAACACTTGGTAAGTTAATAATAGCACCATGGAAGTTTTTTTAGAATAACATTTTACTTACCTGGCAAACTCACAGGGACCCAGTTAAAAAAAAATCAGAAAACAAAACAAACTTTTATTCAAATACAATTATAAAATCTAGACACTTTATGTGAAAAATCATCTAGGCTCTCACTAAGCTTTTTTTTCCCTTTGTTTAGACATAATTCTGTTTATTGTGATTCACTGTTTGTTGTATATAACAAATAGCAAGTTTAGCCTAGGAAGATTAAGAGTTTCAAATGATATACAGAGAACAGTAATAATTTAGTAAGTTGATTAAATAGATAAAAACAAGGACCTACAGGAATAACAGCCTAGAATTACTGGAAAGATAAAAATTCTATAAGTTTACATTTACTGCAATAAACTGGGAGAGCATTACTTCGTAGTTTAATAAATGATGTTCACAATGATGGCCATAAATTACTCTGAAAAAAGTTAAGTTCTGTTTAGTCCAGATTGCTTAAAAAAAAACTAGGAAATATGTAGCATACACTTCAAAATTTAAAACATTAAGATCGATTCATCTAAAACCATTTACCTACTGATTGAAATAAAGTCAGATAAATAAAAGAACAGTATATATTGTTGGAGGTCCTTCCACTCAAATGAATGCCTGCTTTGTACAAAGCTGCACTCATTACTAAAAGGGGACGAATACATGATTAAGACATTGAACATCTTTTGAAAAAGATCATGTCTACTAGAGAAATGAAACACAAATATTATACTCCACTGTAGATGATAAAACACCTTAAGAAAGATACATATAGAAGTTCTGTGAATTGAGGAGGGATTGATCATTTCTGGACTAGGGAAAAAGGATCAAAACACTGGCACTCGCTTTGAAAGACTGGTAAGATTTGGGGATGTAAGGATCTGCACAGAGAATGAGTCTGGAGAAAGGGAAATCAGCAGTCATATTCTGGCAGTAGTGTGCAGAATGAAGCGCAAGCACTACTAAAGCAACTCCTGTTATCACTCAACTTCCTTTCCTTGAGTGATTTAAACCATTTGCTTGCCTCTGATTACCATCTATAAGCTAATGACTTTCCTGTCTATCTACAGACCAGAGTTTTCTTGAGATTCAGATCAACTAATACATGCCTAGCAGCCACCTGGACAGCTCCACTTCATGTCCTACAAGCACCTAAACTCAACAAATCCAAAAGAGAAGTCATAATCATCTCCAAACTTGCTCACCTATGTGAATTTTTTCCAGAAAAGTGATAACATTCATCCAGCTGCCAAACACAGAAACGCAGGAGTCATGTTTTATTAGTCATTTCTCTCACCACCACCATCCCCCCAAAACCACTGCCAATTCTGACCCGTAAGCACCGACTTCATTCACTTTACTGCCTTGCTTCAGATGCCTTAGTATTAGAGTCAAATATTCAGGGCCAAGTAGAATAAAATTTTCACAATTCTATTTGTCCTACAAACACCTCTCAAATGAGTAAACAAAAATAATAATAAATAAGAACTATAAAACTGTTAGGAGATAAACTTTTTACAAAATCATGTTTAAAAAGATCACAGTTTATTCATCTAGAACAAAATACCACATTCCTTAAATTACTGCATCACTTTATTGGTCATTTATAGTATATTTACATGACTTCTCTAATTTTTTCCTGATAAAAAACTCATCATCTCTGTGGTATCTCAACCCTGTTTCCCCCCAAAGACTCAAAACAAACAAAAAATTGGAAAGAACAGTGCTGAGAAAGTCTTTGGCTAATAGTGAGATACTGAAACCAATTTTCAGTTATTGCATTACGAGTAATCAAAAAATAACATTAATAATTAAGCAATAATTTACATCAAAATTTATAATTAAGAGCAATGCTATACTTAAATATGGAGATGCTCCCTTAGGGCACATACCACTTTAAATACATACACCTTGTAATTTTAACTCAGACCATATTTATAAAGTGGTGATCACGAATTGGTTTAGGCTTAAAAGAAACTGACAGTTAAACGTGGGTTTGGGAAAAGAACTTTAACCTCTTCCTGAATTTGGCCAAGTTGTAGCCATATATGAAATAAATCTAAATTGGGCCAATACCATCAAAGAATGCTAAGAGCTGTGACTTGGATTTTTAAATGGTTGGCAACATCTCAGAAAGCTGGCATACCTCAGAGTGCAGCCTGCATCTTGTATGAACTGACACAGTCCAACTACTTAGCTCTGTAAGGTTCTGGTTTCAGGCCTCCAGTTTAATTATGGTTAATACCGCCCTCTCTTGGGGCAGACTCAGCTCCAAAACCGAAACAGTTCAGGGCTCATATTTACATTTCTTTCACGGTTCACTTTTCATTTTTAACTACTTTCTCAAGCAGCCAACAACTCTCACCGGTGTTTCCCAGTCAAAGAAACTCTCCTTTGAAGAGGACCTCTGCGGATGTTCAATAAATAATTTAATATTTTAAAGTACTAAAACACTTCCAGAACTAGCGTTAATAACTTAAGTCTTAACGTGTGGTCAACATTACAGACCTTACCATAACTTCAAAAGGCAAAGGATGTGTTATGAAATTAGCCAAGCTAAAATAAGACATTCTCTTAGCAACTTCAAGGGTGAACGCACACACTGATCTAAAAAACAGATCTGAGACTTAACAAACTTCCTGTCAAATGATGAAATGCCATGAACGTATTATCAAGCGAGAGGAGCTGACTTCCAAAACACATCACAACGCTAACAAATATCCTAAGAATTGGAATTTACAAAGTCAATTCTCTGCCATCGCTGAACACAAAACAGATTTCGCACACATTCTTGCTGAAAGTCACTCCGATTTAAGCGCCAAGAGAGCAAGAAAAACAGTTTCCTGGAAAAAAAAACAAACAAACTTCAGTCTGGAAACTCCATCACTAGGGATGCGCCCCCCTCCCCACCTTTTTCTTCCTCGTCCTCCTCGTCGTCATCGTCCTCCTCGTCCTCCTCCTCACTTTCTCTCTGGCCGGGCACTTGGGGTTCCTTCTCGGACGCGGACTGCGCGGAGGTTCCGTCTCCCTCCGCAGCGGAGGCCGAGGAGGACATGCTGGGGACCTGCGGGCGGGGCAAGACCAGACGTCTCGGTCCCCTCGTTCCCGCGGGCAGGACCGGGCGGCCACGGGGCTGATGCGACCCTTCACAGCCCTCAGGGAGCGGAGGGGCCGCGGGAAACCCGACCTGAAAGTTGCCTCCTCCTGTAGCCGAGACGGCGGCGCTCGGTCCCCGGGGACGGCTTCCCGCCCGCTCCGCCCGCCATCCAGGGATTCCCGAGGCGGGAAACCGCGCCAGCTCCTCCCGCCCGGACTGCGCCGCCTCCGGCCCGGCCCGAGCCACCGGGCCACTCGGCGTCCCCTCCCCCGCCCCAGGTCGG
>NW_007726523.1:538744-550239 GCF_000696425.1 Galeopterus variegatus
GGGGGCGGGGCCGTGGAGGGGTCGTCCCGGCCGCGGGCGGAGGGGCTGCGCCCGGTGTCCGATGGGATTTCGGGCCCGGGAAGGCGATCGGGCGGCGGGCGGGAGCGAGCGGGCCTGGCCGCGCGGAGCGGGAGGACGCTAGGGGGCCTGCGTGTCCTTGTCTGCACGGTTCGTTCCCGGAATAGATGATGAGCAGTTCAGGGCCGGGGAGGGGGGCGGCGGGTGGTGGCGAAGAAGTTTACAAATGCCGTGAAGTCGCTAGAGACTTTCACAGAGGTGGAGGGGAATTAGTAAGTGAGCGACCTCCTTTACGTCCTCGACGTCATGCTGGGTGATGACTCCCAGATCCGCCGTATTTCCGAGGACCCCATCGCTTGTAAGATGCACCGTAAGGAAGAAGAACCTACCACGTTAAAGGTTCACGTCACTTGCGACTTAAATAGATTCACACACCTGTACATGGGGGAGGGGGATTACCCCACGCCCGTGTGTGTGTGTGTGTGTTTTATAAAAGATGAAATAAGGTAATTGTCCAGTCCAGACGCTTCTCCCAGAGTTCTAGGCCGTCTCCGCAGATACCTTTTAAACTCGACATTTCAAAAACTCAGCGCAGTAAGTTTTCGCCCTCAAATCCGCGTCCCTTTTGTATGTGATTTCCTTCCTTTTCTCCTTAACCACCAGCTGCCCATAGGATCCTTTCATTGAATATAGTTAATGGAAATATAATCAAAGTTGCTTTTAATGGACTCCAGGTTGCAGGTCAAAAACTAGACATTTTCTTTGAATCTTCTCTTGTCTTTTTATGTTCCTATACAAAATATAAGCAAATCCTGTCATTCCTACCCGCAAAGTTTATACCGTTTCCCACTCTACTGATGCTGCTCAAATCCTGTCCACTCTTTTGCTTGGATCACAGCAAAGCCTCTCACGTGTCTGCTGCCTTTAATATTGCCACCCCCAAACTCCCCACTAGTCACAGAGCAGCCAAGGTAACGTTTAAACAATTACCAGATTGGGTACTCTCCTGCTTAAAACCCTCCATACTCGGAATAAAATCCAAAATCCTTATATGGTTTATAAAAGCCTAAATAATCCAACTGCTGACAATCTCTCTGATCTCATCTCTCTGACACAGTTCACTGTTTCAGCTACACAAGACTTCCCTGATGTTCCTCTGTAAGGCCAAATTCACTCCCACTTTTGGACTTTACAATTCTTTTCTGCTGGGACTGCTCCTCCTTCTGGATCTTCAGATGTCTTGCCTCTTCACGTCATTTAGCTCTCTGCTCAAGTACTTCTCCCCCATCACTATTTCCTTACCATTTTTTCCCCCTGTATTCATTCATTTAAAAATATTGACTCCAGGGTTTGATCCCTGTACCAGCCAGCTGCCAAAAATATACACACATATATTTTTTAATTGAGCACTTACATTCTGCTCATCACTAGGTGCTAGAGCAGGACGGAATGCTTACTTACCATCTTGAAGCTTACTTTCTAGTTGATACAATGAACAAATAAATGAATATGTTTGTGTGACAATTAATGGTAAAAGTAATGCAGCTTAAAGGAGATAGAAATACCAGTAGGATGGATGGGAATTTATTTTATATATTTGATGATTAAGGGGGGTCTTGTTAGTAAATGACAATTGAAAAGAGATCTTGGTTGGCTGGTTAGCTCACTTGGGAGAGCATGGTGCTGGTAACACCAAGGTCAAGGGTTTGGATCCCCTTACTGGCCAGCCACCAAAAAAAAAAAAAGAAAAGATCTTAAGGAAATGAGAGCAGTGGGGACAGATTAGATATACAGTCATGTGCTGCATAAGGACAATTCAGTCAACAACGGTACTTCAAGTGCATGGATAGACTTGTATTTTAATTCTATTTTTCCACCAACTTTTTGAAGTACCCTCATGTGATGGTGGCCCCATAAGACTATAATTACTATGCTATATAGCTTAGGTGTGTAGCAGGCTGTACCATCCATGTTTGTGTAAGAACACTCTACAATGTTCATACAATGACTAAATCACCTAAACACACATTTTTCAGAACTTATCCCCGTCATTAAGTGACATGTGACTATTCTAAATAATTCTCTAAAGTATTGGATGTGGGGCGTAAGAGTCAGCAAGAAGTCAATGAAGACTAAGTTTTTAGTTCAACAGCCATAAGCACAGAGTAACTTTATTGAGATGAGGAAGACTTCATGGGGCGGGGTTGGCAGGGTTTTTTGGAGGGGATGGTGGGAGGCAGGAATCAGTTGTGTTTTTTTAGACATGTTAGGTTTGAGATTCCTGTTAGCATCTAAATGGAGATTCAGAATAGACAGTTGCATATGAGAGTGTGGCATTCAAGGGAGGAAGCTCTAGTTCAAGGTATAATTTATCAGTCATCAACTGTAGATGGTATTTGAAGCCCTGAGACTAGAGATCACTAACAGAGTGAATACAGGTAGTGATGAAGAGAGTTTCAAGATTGTACCCTGAAGCTCTCCAGTGTTTGGAGGTTCAGGAGAGGAAGAGAAGCCAGCAAAGGAAATGAGAAGGAGCAACTACAGCCAGTGACGTGGGAGGAGAATCAAATGAAAGTTGTGTCCTAGAAGCCAAGTGACAAAAGAGTGTGTTTGAAGGAGAGAGTGATCAATTGGGTCAGATGTTGCTAAAAGGTCAGGTGAGATGAGAACTGAGAATTGATCATTGGATATAACCATGTGTTATCAGTGACACTGTGATATTTCTGCAGGGTGGTGGGTATGAAGGTGCCAGGAGTGGGAATATAGACAGACAAATAGGCAAGGAATGGATTCGAACACTTTCCAGGAATTTTTTTGTATGGGGAGCAAAGAGATAGAGCAGTAGCTCAAAGGGTGTTTGGGTTCTTAAGAAGGGAGATGTCATATGTTTGTGTGATGATGCAAATGAATCAGTAGAGAGGAGAAAATTGATGATGCAAGAGAGAGAAAGAACAGTAGCTAGAACCAACCTAAAGTGAGCATGTCACATTGGGTTCTCTGTAAGCAGATGCTGAAACAGCACTTGGGGCACCAGATGCTATTAGGGGCCAAGACTATGAAAGGAAGGGGGAGGAAGCAAGACTTGGCAGGAGAAGAGGTCGAATTGCAAAGCTGACCTTCAGCCGGCCCTGTGGGGAGCTCTGGAGTGAGTACTGCTCTTCAGAGTATCCTGAGTCCTGGGCTTTTATTACTCCCCCTGCCCCCCATTGCTCAGTTCCTGCATGCAGGCTGCCCAAGGAAGGTCATGACCTTGGGTGCAGTGACTGTACAGATTTGGCAGTCTCTGAAGGAGCTGACAGATGGAGGCAATCTGCTGACCACAGGCTCTGCAGCTGGGCAGGCGATCTTTCCTTGAAGAGGGATCTGGGTGGCACATCTCCATGTGTTCCCCAGGAGATGAGAGGAGATGGGATCTAGTGCACAAGTGGAAGAATTGTCCTTAGAAAGGACGATGCACAACTTCTGCACAATACCAGGAGGGAAGACAGAGGAGAAGGGTACAGATGCAGGGTGGGGGTTGGCAGATGCAGTGGGAATTTTAGCAGTTCTTATTACTTTACATTTCTCAGTGAAATCAGGAGCAAAATTATTGACAGTGAGTGAATATGGGAGAGGACTGTTGGAGGTTTCAGGAGAGAGGACATGTGAACTAGTCATGTAGGAGAATGGGAGATGAATGGATTAGGGAATACAGTAGGGTAGCCAGACAGCTGCAAGTACCCATTGGGATTAGAGACCACGAAGTCAAAGTGAGACCAGCCCACCACATTCATCTACCTGAGAGTAGGTGCAGAGTTGGCAAAAAAAAAAAAAAAAATGCATTTAACTAGGTTGGGATTTTGCCAGGCAAGTACGAAGAAAGGGGAGAAGAGTGAGTTGAAGATATTCACAGGATGAGGAAGATAGTGATGGACTGTAGAGCCTGAGCTGAGTAAGGAGAAAAGAACATGAGAAGGGCGAGACTTGGTGAAAAGGGGGCAGGATCAATGAGTAAGATCTTTCTCTTCGTTACATTTATCACTACCCGAAACGTTTGTTTGTTTATTGTCTGTCTTCTGCATTAAAATGTAAAACCCCCTGAGGCTGCAGGGACTTTGTCTTGTTTGTCACTGTATTCTCAGCACCAATGCCTAACACATAGTAGGTGGTTAATAAATATTTGCTGAATGAATGAATGCAAGCCAAAATAAACTCTTATTATGAAGATCTAGAATATGTTTTGATTAATGTGAAGAGAATGTGTATTACTCAAGATAAAACAAGCTATTTCAATGTCCTAACAGCAAAAGTTTATTTCTTGCTCTATAAAGCTATTTCTCAGTTCTGGTAACTCTCCAGGGCTTCCATTCATGTGGTTTACCATTGTCTTAGATCAAACTTGATCTTGTAAATTTATCATCTCAACATAAGTCGTTCATGTTCGTGGTGGTAGGGAAGGAGAGCAAAAGGAGAACTCACACCCACCACTCTTCTATGATTCTGTTCATTGGCCAGTAGCCAGAACAGTCATATATTCCACCTAACTGCAAGGAATCTAGGCAACACGGGGGCACATAGGGAAGAGTTGGTTAGTATTGCTGTCTGTGCCACAGAAGGAGCTATTACAACCTTATCTGGTACAATCGGAATGATCAGGATATGCCTGAAAATATCTGTTGCTTTTATTTTGGCAGTTGTTAAGACTCTGGTTCTTAATATTACTCTCCTTTTGCCTTGAAGTTTTTACATAGACTGCACACACACTGATCTCATACACATATCTAGCTTTTAAATAAACATATTGATCTTTCCCAGGCTGTAAGCTTCATGGGCAGAGACCATGTCCATGTTTTTACTATTCTCTCCCAGTGCTTGCACGGTGCTTGACACATAGCAAATACTTTTAAAATATTTCATTGCAATGCACCCCCTTTTGGTTCTTAGACAGTGGCATGAGTCTGTCATCTGGATGCTATTTAAAGACTGTCCAGCAATATCAACTCAGTAAATTAACATGGCTTGAATAAGCTGATGACCAGATTCTTTTTTAAACCTGGTCATAAATATAAATATAGTGAAACATTTGGTTCTTCTGAAAACAAAATATCATACTTTATTTTGGTAGAAAGAGTTAGCCAAAGTACACAGTTTAGTAATTTGAGATTAGATTTGAAAATATCTGAATGCAACAATATCCAGTTGGTTGATAATCAACTGGATATTCTAGCTTGATGATGGCCAGGGATGACTACTCAAGGTAAGAAGTTGGAGAAGGGAATGAAATGGTGGTGAGACTTAGAAAAGTTGGAGAACAAAAGATGAGTGGTTACCAAACTTTGTCTGTAGTAACTAACTTTGCTCTAATTTAACAAGGATTATTTTAACACGCTTCATTAATATATCTGCTGTGGATTGAATGTCCCCCAAAGTCATTAATACTTAATTCCCACTATAACAGAGTTAAGAGGGTGGGAAATCCAATCATGGTGTTTGAAAGGTGGGGCCTCTGAGACTTGATTGGATTGTGGGAACTGTGCCCTCATGAATGGATTGATCCATTCATGTAGTAATGGGCATGGTTCTGATAGTTTTAAAAGGAGAGCAAGCAAGAAACTTAGCTCTCTTTTGCTCAGCCATTTGTCATGTGATACCCTGTGTCCTGTGTTGATGTAGAGCCACCACCAACAAGGCCCTCACTAGATGTATTCCCTAGACTTTGGATTTCCCAAACTTCAGAACTATAAGAAATAAATCCTATTTCTTCATAAATTATTGAGTTTCAGGTATTCTATTATAAGCAACAGAAACAGACTAATGCAATATCTTATCAACTGTTCCATGGAATGAGACCAAAGAAATAGAGAAGCAGAGATCTTTGGTATTATTCCTCTCATTTGCAGCAAAATAAGGAGATTATCGGTGTAGGAGAGGGGTTTTCTGCATATGGAATAACATTCAGTACTTAGGTTATATTTAATGCCATCACTGTTGGCCAAATCATAACATCAGAGTCAGAAAAACATTTTCCACTACAAGTTGGCTAGAAATCCCCAACATTGTCATAAGACTGTCAAAATGGGGTGTTATCCTAGAAAATAGATATGTCTAACTAAGATATTCCTATAAATCTTATTTTGAATCTAGACTTTTATAAACAAAACATTTCTTGTCATAACTTTTTCTTCATTTAAGGGAACTAGTGAAGGTTTGGGTGGGTACCTGTCCCATAGGCAGCTTGGGTTTAAAAAAATTAAATTTAGAATAAACAGATGTTTTTGAATTAGGACAAGAAAAGGATTTTTAAAAGACGGTGCTACCTCCTAATTTTTTTTTGAAAAAGACATTTGTTCTGTGTCTCTCCCATCCACATCTCAGTTATAACGCAATGGTTCTCAAATGAGGCTGGAATGGGGTGGGGGGGCATTTTGCCCCCAGGAAACATTTGGTAATGTCTGGAGACATTTTTGGTTGTCAAACTGTGGTGAGGTGCTACCAGCATCTAATGAGGAGACACCAGGAATGTTGCTAAACATCCTACAATGCACAGGACAGCCTCCACAACAAAGAATTATCTGGTTCAAAATGCCAATAGTGTGCTAGCTGGTTAGCTCACTTGAGAGAGCATGGTGCTGATAACACCAAGGTCTATTGGTTCTGTTTCTCTAGAGAACCTTAAGACAGGGAGAAACAGGGATTTCTGATTGTATCCAATTCTCAGTTCCAGATTGTTGAGGAGGGCTATATCCATGACTTTGGCCAGGTGATAGCCCTGTTATTACCTTTAAGCAATTCTTTTTATTTGCCTGTTAAGGTAGCTTGACTGCATTTCTGTTTCTTGCAACCATCAAGTCCTAATTAATATTCCCACTGACTATGAATTCAAGGGTAAGAAACTTGCCTTGGTATATCCAGCACTTACCCTAGTACCTAGAATTAGTAAATACAAAAATATTTGTGGGATGAGTCAATGAAGGAAGAAAGGAAGAAGAGAAGTAAAAAGGGAGGTAAAGTAAAAAGAGGAGAAATAGAAATGAAAAAATATCAAGGAAAGTTCAGAAGAGCAGAACTGAAATGAGAGAGTGACAGAAGGTAGCTATAGTGGATTGAATTATGTCCCCCTAAAACTCATTGAAGCTTGAATTGTGTCCCCCATTTCTTATGCATTAGAAAGTTAACCCTCCACTGTGAGTGTTAAGAGAGTGGGAAATCCTATTGTGGTAATTGAAAGGTAGAGCCTTGAAGAAGTGAGTGGATTATAGGACCATGCCATAGTGAATGGATTAAAAATGGTGGTCAGGGGCATGGTTCTGAGGGCTTTAAAAGAAGAGGAGAGTCTGACTCTCTTTCTCTGCTTCCGCTATCTTGCAATGTGAGACCGCTGGGTCACTGTTGCCACCACCAAGACCCTCACCAGATGTGTTCCCTGGACTTTGGACTTTCTATCCTCCAAAACTGTAAGCAATAAATTTCATTTTCTTTATAAATTATTCAGTTCCAAGTATTATGTTATAAGCAATAAAAATGGGCCTATATATTAGCAAATGATCTGGAGAAAAAGTATGAAGAGAGTGATCCAGGGGTAAAATACTTGGCTGTCCTGCTCCGGCTGTGTTCTCGTAAGTCCAGCCAGCTTTCCCCCTTCCTTTCACATCTGCCCATTTGCTTTCACAGTCAGGTAGGAGGATCCATCAGGGGATTGCTTGTACCTCTTAGCATCCCAGCCCTAGCACTCATGCCTTCCATTGTATTTTCTGATTATAGCCCACCATGGTTATGGCAAGGTGACTCAGCTCCCAGGGGCAGCCCTAGCTGTCCAGGCTTTGGTGAATCCACAGAGTACGGCCTAGTGGGAAAAGCATGGACTTTGATACTAGACAGATGAGTTCAAATTAAAGAAGGTCATAAAATGGTTAGATGAGCAGAGTGAAGGATTATAGAAATAAAATAACTCTCTCAAAAGGAGAGGGGATCTGGGGTAGGAGTGTGCTGGTGTGCTGTTACATAATGGAAAACTGGGGATATATATCGAAGCGGCTCCTGTGTGTCAAATTTCTCTCTTTTATTCCACTGCTCAGTTACAAATCAACATTGTTTTTATTTTTATTTTTATTTTTTCTTAAAAGATGACCGGTAAGGGGATCTTAACCCTTGACTTGGTGTTGTCAGCACCACGCTCACCCAGTGAGCCAACCGGCCATCCCTATATGGGATCCGAACCCGCGGCCTTGGTGTTATCAGCACCGCACTCTCCCGAGTGAGCCACGGGCGGGCCCAACATTGTTTTTATTTTTTTATTTTTTATTTTTTATTTTTTATTTTTTTTAAAAAGATGACCGGTAAGGGGATCTTAACCCTTGACTTGGTGTTGTCAGCACCACGCTCAGCCAGTGAGCGAACCGGCCATCCCTACATGGGATCCGAACCCGGGGCCTTGGTGTTATCAGCACCGCACTCTCCCGAGTGAGCCACCGGGCCGGCCCATGTTTTTATTTTTGAACTGAGTTAGAGTCACTGTATAAATAAAATATTTTGGAAAAAAAAATGCCATTGTGTCTCTAGCTTTAGTTTCTATTTACCTCTATTGTTTCTCAGTTGTTTACCACCACTGACCCTCCTCCTTCCACACCTGCCTTCCAGGAAAGCTTGTCTCTCTAGGGACTTGTCATGGAACTGAACTTAGATTCCACAAAGGCTGAGGATCTATACATCGGTATTCATTGATTAAGTATCCCTTTTAGAGCTCTTCTCCCTGATTGGTTGGTCCTCTTTTCTCTCATCTCTACCTCCCATCCTCACTTGCTCTCTGCCTGCAGCCAGTAGTCTTTTTCAAACAAAAACCTGATCTTGTGCACCAGCCAGCAGCCAAAAAAAAAAAAAAAGAAAAAAAAATCTAATCTCATCATTACTTTGCCTAATGCCTCCCCATTGTCTGTGGAATAAAGTGCCATTTTTACAACATGGCCTAGAAGGCTCTACATGATCTGGCCTCTGCTCACCTCTGTAGCCTGGTCTCTATTCTCTTCCCAATCACCCTACTCCTACCCCCAAGAAAAGATCCTCTGGCCATAATGAAGTTTTTTAAATTCTGTGAATTGCCATGTTTGTTCTTATCTTTGGCTTTCTCTCCATGTTGTTCCCCCTACTGGAAACTTTTTGTCCTCCTCCTGTCCTGTTCCAGGCCAAATCACGCTTGCTCTTCAGGTCTCACGTTGCCCTCCATGTGTGCCATCCTCCATCAGGGCGACTACTTTTCACAGCCTGTTTTCTTGTCTATCCCCCCATTCAGCTGGATGAGGGCAGGGATGTCGTCTTTCTTGCTAACTCTTTGATCTCCAGCACCCAGCAGTCTCATGCTAGCAAGCATTCAATAAATACTGGCAGAATGAGTAAGAATGCCATTGTCTTCTTTGTGATGACACCCCCCCAGCCCTTTCACCTCTTCTGCTATCAGCTAAGCCAGTCCTTTCAGTTGCAATAACTTGTTTGGTGAGTTTATCTTCCAATATCTACCTCCTATCCAATACAGAAACCTGACAGTTTTTGTAAGTGCCCATTTTTGTTCAGCCCTCAGATTAGAAAGTTATTTGATAAATTTAGAAAAGATAATGGATTAATATGGAGTCTTTAATAGGCATTTGTATTTTCCATGGTTCTGTTATAAACTGGTTGAGAAGTTAATTCCCTTAAATTATAATATAACTGACTATGAATAACGCCTTTAACCTATTCCATAGATATATTTTATATTCATAGGTGAATGAGGGAATGGATGAGTAGGTGGGGTGCCACTTAACAATTCACTTTCTACATTCCCAGTAGGTATTATGTCACTTCCAGCTTCTGAGTGTTAGTGATAGCCGTGATGTTTCATGGATCCCTTCCCATCCTTCTTATCTTCTATATTATTCAGTGAGCTCCGCCCATTGAAAGTTCATTTTCCACTGGAACGCTCTTCTTTGAATACATCCACCGGCTCCTCCCCAGAACCTGAGCCTCAGAACTGGGTCTCTCCTAAGTGAGAACAGAGGCTCCAGGCATGCCCAATAACCCGAACCAGGTGTAACTAACTGCTCTTGCCCTGACTCGGGGACCTGTCAGGTGGCAGGTACCAACGGTGCTGGCAAAGGAGACTTGCCTTGTCTTCTGCAGCGGAACATATTCCCCTCCAAGGCCAATCTAATGTTCTGGCAACCTAAGTTTAAAGGCTGGCCCGTTGCTCACTCTGTAATGCCTGGTGCGGCTAACATCAAGGTCAAGGGTTCGGATCCCCTCACCCGCCAGCCGCCAAAAACAAACAGTGGGGATGTCCATATTTTTAAAACAATAAAATGGAAGGAGTTATTTTGGAAAAATTAAAGTGACTGGCAGGAGATCCTCAGAGCGCAATCTTTACCTGAATATCAAATATTACGTGATGTTCTGGTTAAGACCAAAGAGGACGGAGGTGGGGGATGAACGTAAATGGTGCCCTACCTTGAACTTCATCGAGCAGATCAAAGATTTTCAAAGGATTTTCTGAAGTTGCCCAACGTCAGAATGTCAAGGACCACATTCGCCGCCTCCTTCCCCAAGAGAGCGCGTTTCTGGGGGAGGTGTGTGCGCGCGCGCCGAAGGAGGGGAGGCGGCGGAGGGGGCCCCGCTCTCCGGAATAAACAGCAGGGGAGAGGCTCGGCGGGCGCCCGCGGGCAGGAGGAGGCAGCGCAACCGGGGCGAGGCCGGCGGCGGGGGCCCGAGACGCGCCGAGGGGCTGGTGCCCAGGAGACCCACACGAATGCCTTTGACACCTGAAGCCGCTGCCGGGCGAAGCTGACAGCGGAACCCGAGCGGGCGCGCCCCTGGAGGGCGCCCTGTCGCGCCCGGGGTCTCCCTGCTCCTTCCTCCGACCTCGAGTGCAAGGTAAGGAGGGGCGCGGGGTGCAGCGCTCGCCCGCGCGCTGCCGGGATGCCCCAGCGCAGGGTGCGGGTTCGGACCCGCCGCCCGCTCTGTCACTCCTCCCTCCTTCTTCCTCCCTCGCCCCCTCCCCGGGTCCCCTTGGCGCCGGGTTCACTCCCGGGCGGGCAGCCCGCAGGGGCTCAGATCCTCCGCGATCCCCGTTTCTACTCCGCCGTCCGAGGGACCCCCACCTCCTCTCCACGCGCCGCCCCTCACTTTCTCCCATTCCTGGGTGCAGCCCCCCAGACCCCCCCCCCCCGCCCCCGGGGCTCCGGGTCAGCGGGAGGCAGGACGTCCTCCACCCTCTCCAGGTGTGTGGCGCGAACACAGACGCACCGATTTCCCCTGGGGTCTGTCATCATTTCTAGGCCGAAATGTCACAATTCCTCTCCTTCCAGAGCGTACCCCCCCCCCCTTCCATTACTATCCTAACTTTGGGAAGACTCTTGATCAAGGTAAATGCACCATCTTATCTTTTGTATCTGCACCAAAGAATAGGTTGAGGTTCTCTCTCTCTCTCTCTCTCTCTCTCTCTCTCTCTCTCTCTCTCTCTCTCTCTCTCTCTC
>NW_007726523.1:551086-559696 GCF_000696425.1 Galeopterus variegatus
TCTCTCTCTCTCTCTCTCTCTCTCTCTCTCTCTCTCTCTCTCTCTCTCTCTCTCTCTCTCTCTCTCTCTCTCTCTCAATACTGTGACAAATGTGCAAGGTTTTCTGGTTACTGCGGTGCTAGAACTTTACCATAGCTTTAAAGCAATAGCTCTTTCTCAGGCGCTGGCAGAAAAAATCTGGCCCCACCCTGAGATCCGGATTCAGAAATCTAGGTTGTGTGTGTGTGTGCGTGCAGTTGTGTGTATGTGCTCGTGTGTATTTTAAAATCTCCTCAGGTGATTGCAATAAAACCCTCTATAATCCACTTGAAAGTATCTGTAAGGCCTTCATGGGAGAGAGAGGGGGCGCCCAATGTTGACACGCATCACCTGAAAATATTAGAATAAAAACAGAATGAAAAAGAGTGAAATCCCGTTCCTCTCAAGTTGATGAATTTGGTGCCGTATTATTTGTCCTGAGATGGCAATTTTGGGAAGAGAGCGTTAACGTTCCTTTGAAATTCAGATGTAGGGTGGGGAGAAATATGTACTTCTAAGAGACCTGGTTAAAGCTTTTAAACATTAATTTTTAAAATGTAAGAATCCCTTCACAAGTACTCTAGTGATTAGAAAGGACTGAGGCCCATTCTCCAGAGAATCAGAAAGTCTTCCATTACTGCTCCTTTGACTGACTTTGTCAGTGATCTAATGGGGACCATTGGCATTTTTAAGTGTTGCTACTTTAAGGCTGAAGACTCAAAGGGACCATTCTCTCTAAGAACCAGGAGGAGAAATTATCATATAAATGAATTTAGATCCTGTTTACACTCCTAATTATCTGAACCAAGCTCTTCTACCCTGAACTTGTTAAGAGTGTCTGTGAATTATATTGTATTTACACAACTACTAAATGTTTCTTCATCTTGCCCTTTGTCATAGATGTGCATCTGCTGCTTTCATATATATCCATATATGTACCTGAACTACTGTAAGTAACTATCAAACTATCTAGGGTAACTACCAGGGGAAAAGATCTTTTTGTCTGTCTTTTGGAAAATTGAGGTGAAGGACTCATTTTAAAAAGTACCATGAAGTAGGTATAGTATTAAAGTATATAGTTCTTTTTATGAAATGAGATGTCTATTTTAAAATAGGTATGATATGTGGTACCTGCTTCAAGGATATTAAGGACAAGCAGGAGACTGTCTATAAAGCATTTCAAACTTTTAAGAAAATAGTTACTGTCTAGTTATTGAGCCAATGAGATTGTTTTCCTGGCAAACTTTTTCTCCTTTCTAAAATTAGCTTTCCCCCAGGAAAAATAGTGCAGATGCACATGATTCAGCCAACCAAGTCCAGAAAATACTGCATTTGAATTTTAAAAGTGACCTTAATTCATCCCTATAGATCTAATGTTTGCAACCTAGGCCACAAAATATGCAGAAAGATTCATTGCTTGCAGACTTTTGCAAAATGTTGGCTTGATGTGGGTAGTTATGGACAGAGCACAATATTATGCTATAAATTTTATTGGTTTAGGCAAAACTATTATCATTATTTTCCTAAGGTTTTTGTATATGTGTGTGTACACTGGGTCTGGGACTAACATAATTATATATATATATATATGTAACATATGTTTTTAATAGGAACAAAAATCCACAATATTTTTCTCTGTGGTGGAACACTGTAAGCATTAGGTTTTGATTACTTTTTCATGGAAATTTTAATGTGACATAACTAAGAGCTTCAAGGAAATAATTCCATAAAGATCTCTTTGGAACTAGAAATCCTTTTAAAATAGTGTATGAAGACTTTAGTCTGCGTGCTCAGCCGAAATAGAACAGTCCTTTGTGACTGAGTAAGGGCGGTAGATCCAGTTCTGGCAGCCTCTGATGTGGGTGATTAGACCCTGCCACTCTTCTCCAGACCTTTAATTTGGTCTGTAACTCGATGCTTCACTGACCCCACACTCTCTCTGCCATGCTAGCTCACAGAGGAATTGCTGGCACTCTGGACTGAATTTTTTCCCCTGCCATCAATTAGACCATGTTTGCATAGATTGCAGAATGCAGTTATATTTTTAGCTCAGTATTCTAAGAAATACCTTTGGACATGAAGAGAGTCGTCTTAATGCAGCCTACATCACAAATTGCCTTTTTTCATTGATCTACGTTAATTTCCCAGCGATTCAAAGAAATAATAGAGTTAGAGTATTAAAATTGGAAGGCACTTTAGAAGTCATCCAGATTTTGATAATTTCTTTCTACAGATGAATATTGAAGTGCTCAAAGCTATAATCCAAACTTTGAGAGCAGACATTAAATTTTATATTCTTTTCAGTTCTAGTAGTACAGAGGATTTTGTTCATTTGAAATGAATTCATATAAGTTCAATAATGTAGCAATGGCAGCAAAGTAGGTTGCAAATCTCAGCTAGATTTCCAAAGAAACTCAAAGTGTGGCATTAAAGGTAGTGTAGGTCATTTACAAAGCTGTGGATTACTCTATAAACTAGCATCCTAGGTTTTTCATTATAGCAGGTGGGGACTACTTCAACTGGCTGACAGAAGAAAAGGGGAGTACAATAAGATAATGAGTGTAAAGACAGAGAAAGCAGTAAGGTAGTGTGTGGAGAGCATGACTGACTATATCAGCAAATCATTCAGGATGGTTTAGTCTTCAGTCCCTTCCCTAGAAATTGTAATCTGAAATAATGGAAAAAATCATTGGAAGTTGTAGTCCTCAAAACCCAGTTAATTAAGACTTGCTTTTTGGAAGTCCCACTTTTTAAAAAAAATTTTAACTTCTCAATATACATTGTAGTCGATTTTCATGACCCCTTACCCGTTCCTCATCCCCCCTCCCCTCCCCCTTTACATCATATCTGTTCACTTGTCTTAAAAAGTTCAAGGAATTGCTGTAATTGTTCTGTCTTCTTCCCCCCCCCACTTTGTTTGTTTGTGTGTTTATTTATTTATTTTAAGCTGCCACAAATAAGTGAGAACACATGGTACTTCTCTTTCTGTGCCTGACTTGTTTCACTTAATATAATTTTCTCTAAGTCCATCCATGTTGTTGTGAATGGTAGTATTTCATTCTTTTTTAGAGCAGAGTAGAATTCCATTGTGTAGATATACAACAATTTTATTATCCACTCATCTGATGATGGACATTTGGGCTGCTTCCAACTCTTGGCTATTGTGAATAGTGCTGCAATAAACATTGGAGTACAGGTATCCCTTTGGCATGATTATTTCCATTCATCTGGGTATATTCCCAGCAGTGGAATACCTCTCACCATATACTAGAATCAACTCAAAATGGATTAAAGAATTAAATATACACCCTGAAACAATAAAACTCCTTAAAGAAAACATAGGGGAAACACTCCAGGAGGTAGAAGTGGGTACAGAGTTCATGAATAGGACCCCAAAAGCACAGGCAACTAAAGGTAAAATAAACAAATGGGGTTATACCATACTAAAAAGCTTCTGCACAGCAAAAGAAACAATCAACAGCGTGAAAAGACAACCAACAGAATGGGAGAAAATATTTGCAAAATATACATCAGACAAAGGATTAATATCCAGAATATACAAGGAAGTCCCACTTCTTGATGTTTCTATCTCTGTTGGAGATCTACCTTCCCAAGATCCTAGTGCTGAATATTTTTCTTTTCTTGTTAGTTACAAAAGAATTTGTCCTGATATATAGGCACTGAGAGGATTAAATTCAATATTGAGAGACCACATATGAGAATATCATAGAATACCATAGAATATAGAGAAATATTCTTGCTAGCACAACAGCTTGCTGCCATTTATTGAGGTACTTCACATACATTAAAAAAATTATCGGGCCGGCCCGGTGGCGCACTGGATAGTGCGCCGCTTGGGAAGCGCGGCTGGCGCTCCCGTCCGAGGGTTCGGATCCCACATACAGACCGGCTCCCGCTCACTGGCTGAGCGAGGCGCGGGAGCAACACCGAGGCTTGCAATCCCGTTGCTGGTCCCCGGTCCGGTACGGGTGCAACACTGAGGGTTGCGATCCGTTGCCGGACACGGAAAAAAGACAAAAAGACGAAAAAAAAAAAAAAATTATCTTCACAGCCCTAAGAGGTAGCCATTATTGTCCCCTTTACATAGATCTGTGATTCAGAAACGTTAGTATCTTGACCAAGGATGCATACCACTTGTAATACCCCACACTGCTTCCCTAATGACTGCAAGCTGTTGAGTGAGTTTGTAGATGATGACGTGCTCTTCTGGGGATATCTGAGATATTTCACAATTCTATAAAGACTTTATAAAGTCTTCATACGTTTTTATATTTCAGTTTAGGTGTATTCCATGTGTGGAACTCAGCAGTCTTACATTGATTTAATGATTAAAGAGAACTACTATATTTGAAATATGTGTTCCAAAGTGGTATTAATCCTCAACAATCAAGGTGTCTTTAAAAATAAGTTTTTTTATAATTTCATGAAATTTTGTTGATTCACAAGACATCTATAATATGACTAATGTGCACATTCTCCATTGCTGTTGACGAGGTGATTCTTTACTACAAGATGTTTCCTTCAAGGCTTTGTAGAAATTCTGTCTTTTAATGTCATCCTGCCAGAGCTGTTATAAATGAAAATGTGTACTACTTTATTAACATTTACTTTCTTTTATGTCTCCTTTATATTACGGTGAGAATGTTGTATTTGTTTTGAAAGTATATACGTATTTGGCTGTATTTTCTATAAATTTCATTTCATGATAGTAAAGGGGTAACTTACAAAATACTTGTTATAAAAATGAGCATTAGTCTGATAGGGATGAGAGTTATAGTCCTATAAAAAATATTTCAGGGCCGGCCCCCTGTGGGTTCGGATCCTATATGGGGATGGCCAGTGTGCTCACTGGCTGAGCATGGTGCAGACAACACCGTGCCGAGGGTTGCGATCCCCTTACTGGCCCCCCCCCCCAAATTTTTTTTTTCATACTGAATACAAATATAATGATTTAGCAGTAGTAGGAGTTTTACCTTTAGTTTCATGAATTTATACATTTTAATCTTCTTTTGGCTTTTGTTATTTATTCTGCTTGGTTAACATTAAGACTTTTTACATAAGGAGGTGAACTGTTGCCTCCTTAAAATTGAATCTTGAAGCTTCTACCGTAGGAGAGAGTCTTGCACCTGGAAGATCTCTTTCACCTCCAGTCTCTCACTGTGTTTACCTCCATATCCTAACAGGCAGAGACTATTTTCTGAACTAGGAGGTTCATAGAAAACCTTTGTAAACACTTTGAAGGGCTCCATTGCCAGGACTAGTATGTACAAGCAATTGGCCCACAGCCGCACCCTTGGCATGGCCCAGCTTCCAGGTCTACAGCTTGGGAATGTTGCCAGAGTGTTTGCCCCACTTCCCTCCTTTACCCCTTGGAGATTATATAACAAAGTCTCTCATGAAATTTTACTTTAAATATTCAAGTAAGTTCTTGTAACTTAAATCTCCTTCTTATAATACTTAATTAGTCCAGGCTTTTTTTTTTTCTTTCTCTTTTTAAAGTCAGGGCTGTCCAGTTAGCTCAGTTGGTTAGACTGTGGTGTTATAACATCAAGAGTTTGGATCCCGGTACTGGCCAGCCACAGGAAAAAAAAAAAAAAAAAAGTCGTGCTCTCACCATAAGCATATGTCAGTACTTCATTACTATTTAAATGTTTCCTGGGAAACCACGTGAGCCAAAGAGGTGGGAATATTTGGAGTATTGTATTTAAATTTGTTTATAAATATATTTAGATTTATAAATAAGCTTATAAAAAAGGTTAAAGAGCATGTCAGGCAATTGCCTTATTTTACATTTTGGGTTGGGAAAATACAGAGGGGAGTGAAGATGAATATCAAAACTACCTCTAGGGCTGGTTGGTTTGCTCAGTTGGTGACAGTGCAGTGTTGGAACACCAAGGTCAAGGATTCCGATCCCTGTATTGGCCAGCCACCAAAGAAACCCCCCAACACTACCTCGGAATCCACCACTCAGGGCTAATAACATCTAACATTTTACTATGATTTTTGCAGTTTTTAACTATGTGTGTGAGTATATATGTATATAAATTTTGTTGTTACAGAACTGAGATTTTTTTTCCTATGCATTCTTCTTTTTGGCCTACTTTAAAAAAATTTAACCATATGTCATAAGAATTGCCCATGGTATTGAGAGTTTTTCTTTTGCTATCTGGATTATATTTTATTTGCTCACTTTTCCTTTGATACATTTGAAGGTATATGTCATATTTAAAAAATCTACTACTGCTGCCTTTAAGTTTTTTGTTTATGTGTGTGTCTGTACATGTGTGTGTATATGTGTGTGTGTGTGTGTGAGTGTATACATATATATATGTATATATAAGAAAGAGAGAGAGAGAGAGAAAGAGAGAGAGAGAAAGAGTGTATGTGTGTGTGTGTATGTGCTTACTTTCCCTAATCAATGCCAGGAGTAAACAATATTTATTTATTTATTTATTTATTTTGTCTTTTTTCGTGACCAGCAACGGATCGCAACCCTCAGTGTCGCGCCCCTACCGGACTGGGACCGGCAACGGGATCGCAACCCTCGGTGTTGCTCCCGCACCTCGCTCAGCCAGTGAGCGGCCGGTCCGTATGTGGGATCTGAACCCTCGGCGGGAGCGCCGCCACGCTTCCCAAGCGGCGCACTGTAGCAGTGCGCCACTGGGCCGGCCCGTAAACAATATTTATTAACTTACTCCTGTAAGATGGGAAATTTGGCACATTTGCTACCTCTTTTTCTCCAGGCTCCCACATTGTCTAGTATTTTGTTGATATAATCTGGAATTATTAAAATTAAATTTGTCATTATTATTAATATTATTAAATGCTGAAGTCACGTATTTTCCAATTAAATAATGACTTTTGACATTTTCTTTAAGGCTTATACCCATATTGCCAAGTTTATTTAGTCCTAGCTCTGCTTAAGTTATTTCACTGCTTACACCAGTTTGATGATATTATAGTTCCTCCATTCTTAAGTTCATATCATAACCTAATTTAAGTATATATTCAAGTAACTTTTTTAGAAGGCCATGAGTACCTGAGAATGTCTTCAAGAAATTTTTTTCAGGAGCCACTCTACAGATGAGAATGTGTTTCTGTTTTTCTTGTTTTATATAAGATACGTGGGTCACAGTCTTTACCTCAGTATTCTCTAGCTATTGCTCCGTGGAATTCTAGCAATTAGGGGTGCAGAAGAGAAGTCTGATGAGATCTGTCTGATTACTGTTCCTTTGTAGGTAATGTTTTTCTGGTTGGATGCCTAAAGCATTGTTTTCTTTTCTCTAATACTAAAAATGTCTACCAGACCATATCATGGTGATAATGTGTTTCATTAATTTTTCCTGATACTCTTCGGGTAGTTTAGCTTTGAAGAAACTTAGGTTTTTTTTTTTTTTTTTAATCTCAGTATTCAATTTTTTTCCTGATTATTTCTTTATTGATACTTTTTGGAGTTATGTGTACATTTATGTATTCAGCTCCCATATCTTGCCTTTTATTTAATTTAATCTTTTTGCCTTTTCTCTCATATTGGCAGACTATCTCAAGCTTACTTTGTGAAAGAAAGTGGGTGGAAACGCTGGGTACTGATCAAGCTTTATTAAAGGAAAAGAACCTGCCAGGCTGTGCACAAAATGGAGGTCAGCACCAAGTGTGGGGGTAGTAGAGCTTATATAGGGCGCCAAGGGCTGGATGATACAATCAAGGAGGGGCATTATGCTAATGCAGAAGCTGTGCTACCAGGGTGTAGAATTGCACCCTTGCGGAAGCAAAAGGGTTTCTGTTTCTCAGAAATCATGAGGTTTCTTACAAAAGGAGGGGCTGGTGACCACTTGTGCTTATTGTGTGCAAAATGGCACTGGTCACGTCCAAGATCTATCACTTTGATTAGATTTTCAGTCACTTCCAATCTGCTATTCACTACCTTCATTGCAACTTTTTATTTGGCAATGATATTTTTGGTATGCAAGCTGTCTTTCCTATTCTTATATCCTTCTAGCTCTACGGCTGCCTGCTTTGGCTTTATAGCTACAATGTCTTTTGTGTCTTACTGAGTCCACTAAATAGAAAATCTGTAGAAGTTTCTACTGTACAGCAACTTTATTATAGTAGACACCATTTGGGGTAATTCCTTAGAAAAGTCTCCTTCTTTTGAAATGCAGTGTTTTTATATGCCTAGTGTTTGTTGTCTGTTTACTCTGCCTTAGAGAGGTGATCTCTATTGGTCCAGAATTAGGAGTGAAGATGAGTCCTGTCACATGTAGTGTGGACCACTGGCTGACTACATGGTCTGGTGAAAGGAGAAAGACAAAGCTGAAATGTGCTGTGATTTGCTTTACTTCTTCAGAGAGAAGGCAGAGAACATGAGACAATGAGATTAGAGAAGGGAACATTGACTCTACAAAGTTTTTTTTTGTTATAAAATGCCTGAACTTCATTAGAATAGAAACCTTTTGTTTCAGTTTTCAAACATGTTTCTACATTATCTTATTTTATTCTTTTTTTTTTTTTTTTCCTTTTTTTGTCTTTTTTCGTGACTGGCAACGGGATCGCAACCCTCGGTGTCGCGCC
>NW_007726523.1:560671-601930 GCF_000696425.1 Galeopterus variegatus
AACCCTCGGTGTCACGCCCGCACCGCGCTCAACCAGTGAGCGGACCAGTCTCTATATGGGATCCGAACCCTCGGCGGGAGGGCTGCCGCGCTCCCAAGCACCGCACTCTACCGAGTGCGCCACCGGGCCAGCCCTTATTTTATTCTTAAAACAACTGCTCTAGAGATGAAGTACCATGACCTTTGGATTCAGATGGTTGTGGATTGAATACTTTCCTAACATGGATAATAGAACTTTTTGTAAATTACTTTAGTTTTCTTAGCCTCATTTCCTTCACCAGGAAAGCAGGGTTTGAACTTCTGGAAAAGGTAATATTTATCTCAATAGATCTGTAAAGATTACACAAAGTTAATTATGTAGAAATTGTCAAAACACAGTTTCAGCAGAGAAATGCAGGAAAAAGGAAGATTGTCCTGGAACGACTCAGTGTAAAGAAGATAGGAAAGTGTAAACAACCAATAAAGAAATGTTTTTCTCTTAGGAGAAAGGGAAAAGATAGGGAAAGAAGAGAGAGAGGTCAGTAGCTAGACAGATACTCAAGACTGGGGAATTGGATTTGGATTTGAAGGAATAGCAAAACTTAAAAAACATTAGGGAAAGTTTACCAAGTTTAATTTTTTTTTCCTTTTTGTCTTTTTTCGTGACCGGTAACGGAATCATAACCCTCAGTGTCACGCCCACACCGCGCTCAACCAGTGAGCGGACCGGTCTCTATATGGGATCTGAACCCTCGGCGGGAGCGCCGCCGCGCTCCCAAGTGCCACACTCTACCGAGTGCGCCACTGGGCTGGCCCCAAGTTTAATTTTTTTTAAGTGAGGATATTAAAAATAGTACCATCTAATATTATCACATTTCAGAAAAGAAAGAAAATATTAACAGTGAAAAGATGAATCAGTTAACTTTATGAGAAAGTTTGTATCTCAGATAGTGAAGTTTTTCTTTTCCTGCTTAAGATTTGTCTTTTTTCCATGGGCTCATGATTACATCTCTCCTTCTCCTTCAGAAATCTGGCTTCATCAATTGTCTTCTCTCTCAAATATTTTCAACCTCTTCTCTATTGACTCATCCCCATTAGCACATAAGCACAGTCCACCCTCCAATGTTAAAAAAGCACAGGCCAGAGTTAGTGCGGACCTAAATGAAAGCAGTGGCAAAGGGAATGAATGGGAGGAGGCACTAGATGGGAGGGATGTTATATAAGTAGTGTTAATAGGACTTGGTGACTGCTTGGATATGGCAGGTGAGAGAGAGGGTAAGAGTTATTGATAACTCCCAGGGATCTGGTCTGGGTGATTATGACACACAGTGATGTCATAGAAAAGGAGGAGCAGGGCTGAGAGGATGAAAACTCGTGACTTCTGTCCAATGTACTGTAGGGTGTACAGGTCAGGAACTCTGGCTCTGACTTTGAGTCCTACTTCTGTGTGCTTCTAACTAGGCTCCCATCCTACCTGCATACCCCTCAACCCATTGTTAACCCTCTTTTTCATAGTCGATGCTTAAGCCTTGGTTTCTGGAGTTATTTAACTTTTGGGAGTTCAAACCCTGCTTCCAAAAGTTTGAGAGCCCACAGAATACATACATTTTGTTTTCACTGGAAAAAATGAACCAGCTCATAGAAATATGAGTACACGTGTAACAGGATGTTAAAATGGAACTTTTTAGTTTCAGTTTTAGCTGTGGCCCAAGACAATGAAGGCCATGTTCCAAAGAACACATTCAGGTAAGAACACAATACAGATTTGGAAAAGGAAGCACAGGAAACCAGTTTAGAATTGTTTGCCAACCAAGTTAGCTCACTGGCCACCTCTTGCCAATAAAAGAGGTGGAAGAAGCCAAGAAAATAATGATTAGAAGATGATTTTTACAGAGTTGGTGGTGGGTTTGAGTCCCTTTGTAATGGCACCCACAAGAGAGGGGTATGAGGTACTTGCCCCTTATGCAGGCCATTTGGAGTGTTTTGTGTGTATCCCCCACAGGTTGGGAAGCAATGTGGATCAGTGATTCATGCCTGAGAAAAGTGAAAAACGAGACCGGCTGGGTAGCTCCTCTGGTGGTGAAGCAAAAGAGATGTAACGCATTGTCCCATCATTTGATAGATCACAGAGTGCAGGGTTGTTCCCCAGAGACCAAAAGCAGACCATGCTGGACAGTGAGGTAGCCTAGGGTCATCTAAGGTCATGTGTAAGGAGGCCACCCGGAACCCAGCAGGGTAAACTGAGGAAAGAGCCATAAGTGACCATATGCAAAAAGGGATCTGCAGGTGAAAGATGCCCAGTAATGGCATCTTTCAGTAATGGGGGTGGATTGAGAGGGTCTCTACTTCCTAAGTCTTTATTCCCTCTCCCCATTCCACCTGCGGCTCAAGAGACAAAGTGAGCTTTTATTTTTTGGTGGCTGGATGGTACAGGGATCCAAACCCTTGACCTTGGTGGTTGACCTGTGCTCTAACCAACTGAGCTAACTGGCCAGCCCCAAAGTGAGCTTTAAATGCCCACCAATTGCACTGATCCCCAGCCTTAGTTTGAAACATTTGTCTTAGCCAAGGAAGAAACTTTCCTTCTCCCTCTTCCTCCCCGCACTTCACTCCTAGAATGAGGGATTGGTATTATAAGCTGGGGTCACCTAAATTAGCAATCTAGCTAAAGAGGAAAGAATCTTTCCATGTTCACCTTTCCCAGTACAAATGGCCAGTCTTCCGCAGCCATAGCTGAAGGAGAGGAGATGTTTAACTTTACATCAAGTTTGAAGAGTTTGAGTGCTGTGTTAGATCGGACACATTCTTAACAGAACGGATTGATGTTTTTGGACTTTGACTGACTGGAAGTGTCTATTATTTAAGAATGACTAGAAAACTTATGACAACTGTCCTGAATTTCATCCAAGGACAAGGGATAAAACCAACCCCACATAATAAACTTAAAGAGTATATTAGTCAGTGTTACACCTCTTTTCCCTGTGTAACAGATACGAAGAAAAGAATTATGGGAATACTCAAGCACTGTGTATGCAATGAGGCCCGGATGGACTGCACTCCAGTAATTTCTCCATTAGGAGGAGCAAAACTGAAAGGGGCAGCCACTTCCAAAGTTAGCCTCTCTCCTTTATTATAAAGACAAAGAAGTTTTACAAGAAAATTCAGTCGATTTAACCATTACAAAGACACAAGGATATTGTCAGAATTATGGCTAACAAATGGAAAGCTAGTAGCATCATTGAAATAAGCAAGGTGACATTCCATAATGCAATTTGCAAAAGGTTAAGTTGATCCATCAACAAAACCTTGATCTTAGCAAACATTCTTTTTCCCTATAAAGCTTCCCAGTATTTTTACATATCAATCAGTAACCTATTTGTGCTTGAGCCAGCAACTTTGCTGTGTTACAATTCTTTATCTTCCAACAGAGACTTTTAGCCTGGGGAAAGTTTCCTGTCTTTTGCAAGATTAACATTTTATATGTACTTTTAAGAAGTTAGACTAAACCTGAAACTGCAGGGAACTAGACTCTGTGAAATATATTTGCTTTATAAATGTAAGTATACTCTACAAGTCAGTGTTCTCCAGATAAACAGAACAAATAGGATATATATATAGATATTTAAGAGAAGGATTTATTTTAGGAATTGGCTCACACAATTATGGAGGCTGAGAAGTCCTGCAATCTGTTGTCTGCAAGCTGGAGAACCAGGAAAGCTGATGTTGTAATTTAGTCTGAGTTAGAAGGCCCAAGAACCAGGATCTCTGATGTTTGAGGGTACAAGAAGATAGATGTCCCAACTTAAGAAGAGAGAGAGAATTAGCCCTTCCTTCACCTTTTTGCTCTATTCGGGCTCTCAGTGTATTGGATGATGCCCACTCATATTGGTGAGGGAGATCTTTATGCAGTCCACTGACTCACATGCTCACCTCTTCCAGAAACACCCTCACAGACATGCCCAGAAGTGTTTTAGCAACTATCTGGGTATCCCTTAGCCCAGTCAAGTTGACACATAAGATTAACCATCATAAAGAAGCAAGGGAGAAACAGATAGAGTAATTTTCTGATTATACTCTATGAGTACTACTTATTCATTATAATGGTCACACATATAAAGCCATTGCTTATACGCATAGACAAAACCCATAAAGTGTGAATTTCCTATACTCTTACTCAGCAATAATCAACACAGTAGACCAAATATGTGGGGATTTCTCCCCACCAGCAAGCAAGCAATCAATTCTGCAGCAGACATCAGCTGAGTTCAATTCCTTCACTATCTACCCAGAGACAGTATCAGATCGCCCAGTGAGGCTCAGTCCCAGAAGACTGCCCCTCACTTCAGATGCGAGACACAAGCCATGGTTATTTTACCTGTGCTTCTGACCGACTGGCTATAAATCAGGGGTCCCACAACCCCCTAACCTCTCTTTAGGCTCGATTAATTTGCTAGAGTGGCTCACAGAACTCAGGGAAACATTTACATTTGCTAGTTTATTGTAAAGGATATTACAAAGGATACAGATGAAGAGATGCATAGAGTGAGGTATGGGGAAGGTACGCGGAGCTTCCATGCCCTCCCCGGGTGCCACCCTCCAGGGACCTCCATGTGTTCAGCTGTCTTGAAGCTCCCCAGACCCTGTGCTCTTGGGTTTTGGGGAAGCTTCATTATGTAGGCATGATTGAAGCATGGACAACCTTGTAGAAATGTGATTGGACAAAAAAGGGTGTGATCTAACACTAACAGACTGGGTGGGGAAAGGCCACAAGGCCTGTTTGTTCAGGTTCTTCTCTCTGTGCAGCATTTCTTCCTCACGGGCATGGGGCAGGACCCCTTGTGGAATGGGGGTTTTATGACCTACAATTCGACAAAGTGGATCAGAGAATTTCTTTATGGTAGCTCCAAGAGAGAAAGGCAGTGAAAGTTTGGAACAAGTCAGGAACTATGGATTAAAACAAAAATATACATATCACAATATCATGGCCATCTGTAGTTTTTCAGTGACACATAACTGAAAAGAGGATAGAAGAAAGGGCAGAAGTGGTTATTGTATGAATTAGAGATGTTCACAGAAATGTCACAATAACTATTTTCATTTCTTAAAATGATGCTAGGAGTATTTTAATTAATCAATTAAAACACACATTAGGTAATTTTAGGATGAGGTTTGCAATCTGTTCCACAGCTGGGAAAATGATCTGAGATATTGCCTGTGTATAATAAGCACATAAGACATTTCCCCCCTTCTGTTTCCAGAGAATTACAGAAGCAATAAACAGCTAAGATTAATTGTTCACCATTTGTATTCTGCCATTGATCAATTAAAAAAACAAATGTGTGTGTTCCTGTAAAACAATAAAGATGAAGCCCATAAGCCAATAAACTCTAGAATAAACAAGAATGCTAATGGATTTCTCTTTTCATCTCTTGGGAATTTTAAAAGGGCTTTAAACTATTAGCTTCTAGATTATCTTCCCAGAATCTGCAATGTTATTCAATCAAAGGCTTTCAATGGTACAGGGGTGACAAGGGGACAATCCAAATAACATTTCTGTTAGTGTGTTCCTAAAAGTTGAAAAGACAACTTGAAAAACACATGTGAGTTATACATAAAGTATTTGCCATAACAGAGAACAAGTGCAATTTATTCCATAGAAAAGGAAATTTGGACCTAAAGGTAGGATATTAGATTGGCCTGAAAGGATGGAAGAAAGGTGATGACTTGGCATGAAGACATGACTCAGTCTTCTGTGGCTCTAGAGGAAACTCTTGCTGTGCCTTTAGGATCCTGAGAGTGATGTCAGGTTGCTTTAGTGCTTTGCTTCAATGCTATGTGCAGTTCCTTTCATGTAGTGGTAGGAGCAAGAGTGAGAGCTGGCATACTAGTAAATGGTCACACAACTTCCTAGTTATGCACTTTTATATCTTCTGCTATTGCGTTTTCTCTATGGTAGGCAAAATGCCAAGGTGTTGCCCAAGATTTCTACCTTCTGGTGTACATGCCTTGTAAAGGAAGGATCCCTTTGAGTGTGGGTAGGACTTGTGAAGATGATGAGATAGTTACTCCCATGATTATGTTACATAATATAAGACTATCAAAGTTGACCAGAAAGAGATTCTCTTGCTGGCTTTGAAGAAGCAAGGTGCCATGCTGTGAGAGGGCCTGCGACCAGGACTCTAGAGTACTCACTAAGTTTGTGTTAAATCATTTCATGGCTACAGAAAACTAATAAATTCCCATGTTCTCTAGTCTACACTCAAAGTGTTACTGTAAGTGAATACTGGAAATTCTCACTCTGTCTTCATGTCTCTTAACTTCAAATATTTTCCATTGATTTTTTTTGCCCTCTGTATTGTGTCCTGGAATTTCTTCAAATTTATCTTTAATTTCACAAATTCTCTCTTCAGCTGGGTGGATTGATCAGTTTTTGCTTTGAGGACACAGGGTAACACACAACCTCGAAACCTCAGTGGCTCACAACAGGTATCTCTTTCTTGCTCACGTGGCATATCAGTGTCTTCAGGTTGAGTGCAGTGTCTCTGCTCCAAGCTGTGGGTCAAGTTCAGTGCCTTCTCATGCTGAGACCCAGATGGAAGGAGAAGATCAGCCCCTCTCTGGGATGTGAGGTTCTCAAGGTGTGAGAGAGGGTTTACTGAGACTCACGATCCTTCCTAAAGCTTCTACTTATACCTAGGCCATTGGCCAGACCAAGATAGTGGCCATTGCCACTATCTTGGTCAATATCAATGAGATGCAGACCTTCCCCAGGGGATGATGAGAGCGATATTTTTGAATACCACAATCTATTACAATGGCCTAATTTCCCCCCATTACTGATATTTTAAATTCTAGATGGCTGGCTCTTTTCGAAATGTCCTTATTCATTTATTTAGTAATGTCTTATTCTGGAGTTATATGTTCTATTTCACATCTTGTCAAACCTTTAAAAAAATTTACAATTCTTAGAGAGCTCTATTATCTGTACTGTCAGTGGAGTAAATTCTTCTTTTTGTTTCATCTGTTACTTTTCTCTTTCTCAGGGTGGTTTGCTTGCTCATGTGCCTTATCATCTTTGTCTGTGAGTTCATCAGCATGTGAGTTCCACATGTCCTGGGTTGTGGTGGTGTTTCTATGAGGCATTATTATGTTTCATTTGTCAGGGTCTGCATATTTCCTCAGTTTGGGATCTGGTTTCCAATCTTGTGTAGTTAAGAGTGCATTTGAAATCCTTCCTCGTATCTTCAATAGGCTTAAATTTCTAATTTCTCATGAGTGATTCTTTTTCTATTTATAGTCCAGGGTGGATGGCATGCTTTTTGTACTGCTTCCCTTCTGAGAGAAAGGAGTTTTTCTAGTCCTTCCCTCCTCCTGACTTTACATAAGGTACTTAATTCCAGCTCCATGTGGTAGATAAACCCTACATCCCAAGGTCGTCCTACTGTCATATGCCTACTAGTTCTTCAATTCCTAGTCAACATTGTGGGTTGTGAAATTCTTTTTTATTTCTGGGGGATTTCTCATTCTGGCTTTCTGCCCAGGTATGCATTTAAAAATATTTTGCTATATTTTATTCATAGCTGATGTATGTAAGTAGAGAAGGGTGTGGAATGGGGAGGGAATGGGTAGGCTTCCCAAATCAGCTCAGCATGCCTTATTGACTAGAAGGCCTTAAATTCCTTTTGTGACCTTTCCCCCCGAAAAAATCCTATTTTAACTTTTATTGGAATTACATTGAATCTAGAGATTAATTAGGACAGAATTTACATATTTAAAATATTAAATCCTCCTCTCTATGAATCTGGTGTATATCTCACCATTTATTTAAGACTTTTTAATGTCCTTCCAAAATTATGCAATTAAAAGGTAGGTACTGTATACTTATTGTTAAATTTAGGTCTAGGTTTTATACTTTATTCTCAGATATTATTCCTGGCTTGTTGAATAACCATCAGCAAATTATCTGATCACTATAGTTTTAATTTGGTTGAAGTGTTTAATTCCTATTACTTAATTGCTTAGTGAGTATAAAGAAACAAACTTACTGGATAGTTCAGTCGTTTAACATTTTCATTTATAAGTTTAGTCTCAACATATTATAGATCAGAAATTTAAAATATACATTTATCAAAATTACTCAAAATGCACATAAGTAAAACTTTTTGAAGCATAAGTAAAAATAGAAACTACTAACAGAGCAATAAACTGAATTCATATATCTGTATGTGATTTTGTTGCTTAATGCATGCCAGAATTAGGGTTTGTAAAATCATTAGTTGAAAGGAGGACATTGTGGAACATTGAGCAGAACAGTCTGTTGCTAGACCAGGGAGCTCAGCTTTAGTCAACAGACATTAAGTGAGCTGGTTATCTTCATCACTTTGGTGTGCTAAGAGTTAAAGACACAACAGAAATGTAAGTTTCTGAAGAGACCTCGTAAAGGTGTCAGCGGAAACTCTGGGTCAAAGCCCATTCCTCTTTCTATAAGGACTGTCTATGAAATACAGATCTAGTATTAAAAGCCTTCCCAACAGCTGTACAACAAGATGGAGATGATGTGTGGTTCTTCTTTCACTGCAATGCCCCTATGGAATCAATACATTATTATTGCTTGCAGAGCCTTATTGATTTAACACTGTAGAGCTCTTTCTCATTGTCTCCATTTATTAATGCAGACACAGAGCTCAAAGTGACTTCAGAGATTTAGAATTTACAAACTAGAGGTGTACATCAGAATTCTCTTGTGGAACATTTTCAAAATACATATGAAGACTTGTGACTTCGTAGATCTGACATGTAGATGGGTATGTGTGTTTGGAAAAGTTTCCTAGGTGATCTGATGTACTCTTCTGGTTAGGAACAATTTCTCTGGTCTAACCCTTTAATTGTGTAAATGAGAGAGTTTTCTTGGAAGGAAGAAAAATGCTTCTAATTTAAGATTGCCTTGGTTAGCATAGGTAGTTAGAAAGTTTAAGCCGTAATGATTCTATTTCTCCAGTTCTTTCTGGGCTCATATTTCACCATCAAGTTATAATTTAGTTTCTGACTTAATGATTTGGGGCTTTAGGTAGACCTTTATTTTCAAGACAAATCTCTGTTTTTCTATAATGTAGATGAATGAACAATGCTCTACTCTGTGTTTTGGGTTCAGAAATTGCGAGAAGCTCTTTAATTATAATAATTCAAGCTAGTTGTAAACAGCTGCAGCAGTGAGAAGCAGACAGACCTGTTGGGTCCAATGCTGAAAACCACACTAAAGTTTGTACAGTGTCTACTATGGGACAAGGACTTAGTTTTAGGCAAGAAAATAATTTTTTAAAAGCCACTAAGTTTATTTTACATTCATGGATATCTGAAGTAATGAACAGCATGTACAATTTATGAATTGGCATTATCTCCGACCCTGGATATATTCAATAACTTTTCAAATCAGATTTTTGAAACATCGTTCTCAAGTCTTGAGTTTTATTCAAATATAAAAGTTTACTTTTTCAGATGGGTCAAGCAGGCTCCTATAGACGACTAGAAAGCAAGAGTTTCCTTTTCATACACTGGATAGGAGGAAGAAACCCCACAGAGAGATCTATCATTTGTGGAAGAGAAAAGAGCATAGTTAATCTTAACCTTAGTTCAGACCATTCATCTTAGTTGAATGGTAGCTAAGCAGGGCTCTCCTTTTCATTCATTAGGCCCCAAATTCAGCTTCCTTAACTACACAGATCAAGATATTTAATAAAATAGGATGTGAATAAAATATTTTGGGTTCAAGTGATTTGTTTCATTATCTACCTCTTATTGGAACTGATTCACTTTTTTAAAGAGAGTCATATTTCTAAGTTCACATTTTCCTTTCTCAGAGAGGAGCTTATACTATTCTTTTTCCATATTATATTAAACAAAATTTTTTTTCCTGTTAAGATTATTCTTAATGATCAGCAGTAAATACGAATGCCCTTATCTGCTCAACTGGTTGGACAGAATGACCTTAGTTTAGGTAAAATGTTATGGGTGGATTCCTGTAAGGAAAAAGTATAATGTTATATTATTGCCTTAGAGAATTTAGAATTCTCTCAACCCTATAAAAAAAAAAAGAGGACAAATATAAGCAGAGAGAAATAAATAAGAAAAAAGATCATTTGTGAATCTAAACACAATAAAGCATTGTCAGGTTTGGAAAACAGAAAACTCTTGCTTTGGCTAGGGGAACTACTTCTAGATGTTGGCGTAAGATTCTTTGGAGCAAGCCATATGCAAGCTAAATGCTATAATTCCTTGAACAAAGTGAGAGAGTTCTTGCTTTTGTGACTATTAAAAAAACAACATTAAAAAAAAAAGCAAAATGGAAAAAACGCAATAAAACAAAGTGAAAAACAAACCAACCAAGAAATAAGCACCATTTTTTTTTTTTAAATTAAGACTTTTATTTTTTTTATTTATTTTTTTTATTTTTATTTTTTCCTTTTTGTCTTTTTTAGTGACCGGTAACGGGATCGCAGCCCTCGGTGTCGCGCCCGTACCGCGACCGGCAACGGGATTGCAACCCTCGGTGTCGTGCCCGCACCGCGCTCAACCAGTGAGCGGACCGGTCTCTATATGGGATCCGAACCCTGGGCGGGAGTGCCGCCCTCTACCGAGTGCGCCACCGGGCCGGCCCTAAATTAAGACTTTTATATTTGAATGTTGCATTTTTTAAGAGAAAGTATCTTGATTTTAGTATTGCTAATGCAATCAGTGAAAGGTCCTCCTGTGCACACTCATAAATTCATGTTGTTAGGATTGTAGGCCTTACAAGGCTAGATGGAACCTCGGAAGTCATCCAGTCTCACCCATTATTTCACAAATAAGGAAACTTGCCAGGGTTATCAGTTAAATGGTAATTGAACAAAGACTTTGGCTGGACATTCTCGGTTCTTAGTGACATTCTTTTAGCATCTTACTGCTTATCATTTAGAAATTAGGTACTTAATAAACTATTGTGTATTCAATCTACTTAATAAACTGTTGTGTATTCAATCAAAGAGGGTCAACATCTAGTTTTTCATGTTTCAGAAATACAGGGTGTGGTAGTTATTCATGCTGTTCTCCAAATACTTCTGGCTTTCTGCCTTCTGTTATTGCATTTCTGGACCCCCATGTGGTTGGATGTGATCTCATGACCAGTTAGACCAATGATTTGCCAAAAGAATTGTGTAGCACTTTTGGGTAGGGGTTTTCAAATTTTTTTAATTGACAAATGAAAAATTGTATATATTTATGGTGTACAGCATGATGCTTTGATGTATACATTGTAATGTATAAATCAAGCTAATTAACATATCCTTTTGATTTCAAGAGATCTTTTAAAAGCCAATCAATTATTTGATTTGAAATGCTCATTCTCTCTTTATATATACGTATGTAAATTTTTTTTCTTGTACCAACTGAAGTTTATAATATAGTTATGTGCTCAGGTTAAACTAAAAAATAATTCCCCCTTTTTGGGGAGGACATAAACTTATGCACAAAATAATTGCATTTAGTAATGGTCATGTGGGATAATAAAAAACAAAACAAAACAGAAAAACATATCCTGAGGAGTTTTTAATTCATGGTATGGGACCCTCTGGGGATCTGTCTATGACTGCTCTATTGGCCTGTGTCCCTGAATTGTAATGTGAAGCATCCCCTGTGGAATCAGAAAGGATATTTATTTTATTTTTTTATTTTATTTATTTTATTTTTCCTTTTTGTCTTTTTTCGTGACCGGCAATGGATCGCAACCCTCAGTGTCGCCCCCGTACCGGACCGGGACCGGCAACGGGATCGCAACCCTCGGTGTTGCTCCCACGCCTCGCTCAGCCAGTGAGCGGCCGGTCTGTATGTGACCTGCCGTGCTTCCCAAGTGGCGCACTGTAGCAGTGTGCCACCGGGCCGGCCCCAGAAAGGATATTTAGCATAAGTGAGAAAACCATTTTTGTTTTAAGCCACTGAGATTTTCGGGTTATTTGTAAACTCAGGTTGCAAACCTGCTATAAAGGGTGTTTTCTGGAAAGGAAGAAAATGCATCTAAATTAGACTATAGCATTACAGGGAAATGAAGAATTTAGGCAAAACATTTGGTAATTTAGGTTAGAAAGAGTGATGCAATTTTTTTGCTTATTGAGGGTATCTTTTTTTGGGGGGGATATGTTTTTGAATCATTACGTTGTTTCTTCACTTTAAAAAAAAATCAGCTATGGTAATAATTGCGTGAAATGACTGTTGCAACCAATCTCAAAATCTTTTGAATTATTGCCATTTTAAGTTACAACCAAAATTCAGTAAATTATACTAGGAGTCAAGGAATCTGGGTCCTAGTTTTCATCTTGCCACTGCATGACCTTCAACCTGTCTGGGTCTCAGGACACTCCCTCCTCTATAAATAGATGTTGAAACAAATCATCTTGAATATCTTTCTAGCTCTGTTAATTTGTAATTCCAGGAAATCAGACTAACATGCTCCTGGCTATTTTGGGTTAGGAATGTTAAACACCATTTTAAAGTATAAGAATCAGGTCTAAGTATGTCTTGGTATAACAATTCAAGGAATAATCAATGCTTAAATCATCTAAAACTTGAACGGTCCTAGAACATGACATATTTTACTTTCAGAGTTCTATTTCTTTTGTGAGTACTGGCTATGATTTTTAAAAAACGTACTTTCCAGGTTTTTCTGGTATTTAAATGTGTTTGCCTTGTATTTACGAACTTTTTTCTTCTTTAGCATTCAGGGAAGGTTTCCCAAGGATGTGGTGGAACTGTGCTACTGTTTTCACTTGCTTTTTTAGTCTCTCCAAAGTTTCTTGTAGATAGGGGGATGTCAAGATCTTTACCACTTTTTCATTAGATTTGTCAACTTTATCTAAATTTACTTTATTTTTCATGAGTTCTAAGACCTTGGAAAAATACTGACTGCTGCACATTAGCCTCTCTTTTTGATGGAAACGCAACAATGGTTGCATTTAAAGGTTCAGCTGTAAGGGCTGGCTGGTTAGCTCACTTGTTTAGAGCACAGTTATAAAACCAAGGTCAAGGATCCTGATCCCAGTACTGGCCAGATGCCCCAAAAAATTAAAAATAAAGGTTCAGCTATCAAATCTTTTAGAATGTTTCATTTGTAGTCAACTTTGGATGGAAGTTTCAAGTGACAAAGCCTTTAGGATCAATTGCCATGTACCCTAATGGTGAAAGTAGTGTCACTGGTTCCTTGCTCTGGCTTTTTGACTTCTGTCATCTCAGAGCCAAAAGTAAGCTGGCCAGAGAGCAACAAAGCCATAGTCTTTGGTGAGGAGGTGCCCATCTACGTAAATTATTTTAATTTCATTGCTATCCTAATGGATTGGTAAAGGGACTAAATGACCTATGAAAGCCAGTCCAGTTGTTTGCTTTTATATAGACACTCCTCTGGATCATTCATTTTTTTACTTAATTTTTTTTTTGTACTGAGGTTTCCTAATATAGTTAATTTGTAGCACGAAACTCTTTATCTGAGGGAGATATTAGATGACAGAGAAAGTTACTCATAATGATTGTTATTCTTCTTGGTTGTAAAATATACTTTTACAGAATTAGAAACTGCTTGAAAATATGTATAAACATCATACTGAGTTCCCACACCTTGTTTTAATTCAATGGAAAATAAAATGATCTTTATGTAAAGCTCAATTTTTAAGAAAACAGAAGTGTGACATTTTGCATTTCTAAAACATATTTTCATTTTCTGCTTTCATCTGAATCTTAAATACTAAGAGAGTTTCAGTGTACATACCTAAAGAAATAAAAATAACCTCACATGAATACAAACAGTACTTAATCACAAGAATTCTCACTGAGCTTAAAGTCTCATGTGCAAAAGCACCATTCAGTACTGGAAATGATCTTAGACATACAATCTTATCATTTTTGACTTGTTGTCCTACCAGATCTTAAATATTGGCTAGTATAGTATAGCGCAGTGTTAGAGAAGGTAATTCAGTGTCTCCAGATTTCGGTTGACTCAGGAATGCACAAGCCCCTGAGGCAAAGGTAATGCACTGTAAGCTTTCTGTATATTTGTGAACCACAATCTTGGGGTCTCTGGATAGGTATGAGAGGTATGTGGGGTGAGGTATTTTACTGAGTCCTCTATGCCACCTGGCTCACAACACTCAACTGAGCTAAGCCAGAATCCACATGTCACAACTTGGGTGGCTTAATTGCTGAGGAGTACAAATGGGGTGGAATGCAGTTACAAAGGGTGTCTTGAAAAATGTTCAGATTTGATGGTCTGAGAGATATGTATATTTTGCATGATCATTTTTAGTGGAACGTTTGTTATTCTAGATGTTCTCTCTTAGCCTTCTAAAAACAAGTAGTATTGTTTGCTTGATTTGTTATTATAGCCATTTCTCCAAGTCAACACATAATATGAAATTAAGAAATACGTATTAAGAAAATCCTAATGATTACATTAGGCTTTCAGTTAATAGACCTATAAAGTTTCTCTAACTGAGCAACTATTCACAAAGGGAATGAGCTATATTCTTACAGCACTTAGCATTTGAGGTAAGTGCAGATTTTTTTATATTCACACTTGGGAGGTTTTACTACACTCTTAAGTAACTGCACCTAGTGTGCCCTAAGGGGAAATTGACAATAAAAGGTCTAATGTTTGGGGTGGGGGTTTAATGTTTGCACTCATCCAAATAAAAGCAAGTAAAAGAGCAAGGAAATAATAATGCCTGCATAAGTGTTCTGTTAACCTGTCTGTGCTGGGCTCTGAGGGCAAGAGACAGCTACTTCTGGCTGAGTGCTGGGTGCCAGCTTGCTTCAGCTGCTGCTAAGTGTCAGTTATGTGGGGCTCCTGATCCCTTTCCATTTCCAGAACAAGAATAGAACTAATTGTAGCATCAGGATGCAATGCATTCCAAAATATATTTAATCCGAAGCAGCAATCTTTTTTCACATCCTGCAAAGCACCTAAGAAGGACATTTTTTTGTCACTTAGAATATTTTTGAGATTGGATTTGAAACTCTAAACCTCAAATATGCTGAAAAAATGTAATTCAAATAATCCTATTTGTATATAGTTCAAATATTTTAATAATGAACTCCATGAGACCCTCCACATTCTTCTACTATGGTGGAATTGTACTGTTTTAACTTGTATTTAAAATTAGAAAACCAGTTTCAGAGAACTTGAGAGGGATCGGATCTACATTCACATCTCACCCTATGCCAGATATAAACTTAGTCAAGTTTGCATCTCTTTTCTTCCTGTTGTTTGTTCTTGAAGTTTTCTCTCCTGTTCAGAAGCCCTTGCCCTCCTCATTCCAGTAAACTCCCAGTGTTGGACAAAGTCTCTACTTAACCACATTAAAAAATCTGATCTTCAGAAGGAATGTAAAACTAATATACACAAAGGTATAATTAACTAATAGTAATATGCAGAAATAGGAACCCACTAACTTTGATGCCCCTAGACTGAGGTCATCTGACAGTTGAGAAGGTTTTGTAGTTTCTGCAGGACTTGGAGCCACAAGGACTCCTGACTTAGTTACTCTTTCAGCCCTTCATCTTTCCCAGATTCAATTGTGTCTACTGCTGGGGCTGTCATGATTCTACAACATGGTGCATGTAGGAGTGTTTTGTAAAAGATAAAGCACTCTCTGTAAGTGTTTTAAAAAGTTGCTTTAAAATAATGCAAGGAACTCTAAATAGGAAGTCAGAAGCCCTGGGTTTAGTCCTGCTTTGCTCTGAGACCTTGGAAAAGTCTTCTAACTATGCCAGGCCCTTTTCCTCATCATGAAAACCATCATGAAACCTCATCATGAAAGGGACTTTATCTCTAAAGTCCCTTTCAATGACAGGTATTTTACAATTCCGTGAGTTAAAATTATTTGCAAAGAAAACACTGTGACACCTAGTGCCCGGAACAGAGAAGGTAGCATGAGTTTGAACTAGGAGACAAGTAGAGGAGTAAAAGAGATAAAGATTCCAGGGGAATCAGGGTTAGTCTTCTTTGAGGAGAGCTGATGGAAGCTATAGAACAAGAAGTAAATGGGGTCTGTGTGGCAGGACCCCTCGCAAATGGGGGCAGTAGTTTGGATGGGTTCCCAGCTTTGGGGTAAAGGTTGCAAAGATATTTGGGAGCTGAATGAACAGGTATTATTATTATTAGACTTTTGCGGGAGGGGTACAATGTTGCCTGGTGGGTAGGATCTAAGGCCGCAGAGGTTTTGGTGATCAGCACTGCAGGGGTAAAAGTAGCAGCATGAGGAGTAGGAACAGATGATAATGACAACGAAGAGAAAGACAACCTGCTTACCTTGTCTTGCCCGTGCATCCACTGGGCAGTTAGAGTGATCGACTTAAAATGTAAATCAGATGACTTCTCTACCCTACTTAAAATCCTTTAATGACTTTTCTTGCATTGAGATTAAAATACAAATTCCTTATCATTTACTTTCAGATTCCCAAAGGAATTGGCACTTGCTTATCTCTCTACCCCTCTGTTCCATTCCACCTCTTTCTCTCTAAATTCCAGCCCCACTGGGCGGCTTGAAGTCACCAAGGCAAACCTGTATGAAGGTCTTAGCATGTGCTGTTTCCTCATAGGGTTGATTCTTTGGGAGCTTAACTATTTCTTCAGATAAGCTCTCTCTGACCACCATACTGTAGTACTCTCTGTCCTTTGTCTAAGCCTTTTGTTTCCTAAACAACCACCACCACAATCTAGAATTATTGTACTCTCACATGGTGTTTAAACAAAGAATTCTTTGTCAAATGATTGAATAAATCAGGAATTGACACTCTTTTTCCCTGTTCTCTATTCTCTTTCTATATCTTTTCTCTACTTATTTTCTTTCCTTCATTTTTTCAAAGTCAATATAGCTTATATAATTTTTTTCTGATTATAAAAGTAACACAAGTCTGGCTGGTTAGCTCAGTTGGTTAGAGTGTGGTGCTAACACCAAGGTCAAGGGTTTGGATCCCCATTCCCACCAGCTGCCACCAACACACACACACACACACACACACACACACACACACACACACACACACACACACAATGTGCTCATGATATACATGCTCTTTTGTAGTTTCTTTTTTTCCATGTGGTAAAACATATGAATCATTATTTTTTCCACACTCATTTCCCTCCCATAAAAGCTCATAATATGAAACTAAAGTGTGCTTTATTGAAACATCCAATTTATTGAAGACTATTAAAATCCAGTTCTTAGTTTTAAAAAGCATCCAAGAGCAATATTTTTCTTTCCATAATTTAGCAAAATCAAATTGCTTTTCCCTTAGAAGGGGTTTAATTAGTTGAGTCCGTGCCTCCTTCCCAGAAGGCTTTTTCTCGGTTGACATTGGTGATATTCTTCTCTGCCTATGTGTTAGCCTGACCCTGGCTTTTTCAGGCATCATGTGACATTCATCTTTGGTATAAAAAGTAACTGTTATTCTTGTCTTTTACTGCCAGCATCACAGACTGGGCATTTAAATGCCTTGGATTGTGTATTTGGAGAAGCTAACAGCTGCATGTGCTATTTCCAATACTCTGTAAGATCTACCCAGGATGTGTCCATGGGAATACTTATCATTTTTGGGGGGGCGGGTGGAGGAAATAGATGCAAAATTGGTGATGATATGCAGAGGTGAAAACTAGGTGAGAAATTCTTCAACAGATTGTAGGCTTGCCACTTGATATCTAGAGAAAATTGCATTGCTTTGAGCAGCCCTCAGAATGCTTATCTACCTGGACTTGGGGGCAGCTACAGATAGGGAGTACTTTGGACAATGAAGTAACTTCAACATGTTTCCAAAACAAACACACAAGCAACAAATCTCACTCTCTCCTGCCTTATAATATATTGGAGAACTGCACTGATACAGTCTGTAAATTACTAATCAGCCAACCAACAACCAATCAAAAAACAAAAAGCCAAATGAAAAACCTTGATTTTTCTGTTTAGAAAGAAAAACATTTAAATTAGGGGGCAATGGGCAAATCCTTTTCTTTATTGAAGCATTGAAACACAGCTGAATAGTGTTTCTAGCTGTTTACATGCACCTTGAGCTCAATCAATAAATGATTCATTGACACTGGTGATCAGATTAGGCTGAGAAATCCTTGTTATACCTTAATAGGGCCGGTGTCATGGGTTTTCTCAAAATAATTTGTAGCACAAAGCCTAATAGAAATTTAAATTTTCATTTCTGTCCTTTTCATATAATAATATTAAATTATTTTATGTTCTAGGAATTTTTTTTGTCTGGGAAAGGATGGTTAAAATTAAACTAATTTCCTTGGTTATAATTACTTAAAAACCCATCACTGCTACACTTTCAATATTGTTTGTTTTGCTGTGGGGGGGGGAGGCAGGCAGTTAACATGTTAACTTTTTCATAATTACTTATAAAATGTGTTTTAGGCTTGGAAGGATGTAGCAGATGCTGTCAGTGCCCTGCTCCAGTTCCTTTAAGACATTATCATTTCACTGTGTTTCAGACTTCCAATTGTCACTATCTGGAATTGCTGGGGAATTAACACCAGCTCCCAGAAGCCCTCAATCAGCGCTGATGGGAGTTGAAGTATAATTACTCCAGCTCAGTCACCCCTTGGCTGGGATGATTGCAAGGCCTGTGTTTGTCTTCAGAGTTTCCTGCTGGAGGTAAATTCTAGTTGTTGGATTAACAACACACCCTTAATTAGCAATCTTTCCTTTCTTGTTCCCCTACCAGTAATTTCAGTACCTCCCTAATAAACTATTTGTAATCAGATCTTGGTCTCAAATCAAACCGGATCCCTGCTTTGGGGCATACCTAATCCAAAACAAACCTCTTACCTTCAAGTAACATTTTAATCTACTATGCTAGGTAAATAAAAAAAAATTCTTGGTTTAATCTATTAACAGGTACTTTACATATTTTCACTATTTGGTAGGACATATTGCTTTCTACTAAATAATGTCTTTGTTGCTGTTTTTCTTTTTGAAGGGAAAGCTTTTGTATACCTGAAACAGTTGAAACAGTACAATGAAGCCTAAGAAAAATAAGTACCTACGTTAAACATATTAGTATCTTGAGTTCCCAGTCTGAATAGTGACACTAAAAGAGCAGAATATGTACCAAGTGCTAAATTTAGTGACTAAACTTATAATTATACTTTCATTGTTGTTTCTCATAGCATCTTCTATAGTGTAGGATAGCCAGAAACTTATAAAGAATTTGTAATTTTAGTGATGTTAAGGTCTGAGGTCAAATACCATTTAATTCACATTAATGTAAGAGCTGTTCATTATGGTTTTCCCCTTAAGTGTAGAACTGGAGATTACACGTACAAAAGTGACATGCACTTTGAAAGACATAGGGTAGGTGTGACTCTCCTAGGTTCTATGAGGGCAGTTAATGAATTGCTTGGTTTTGCAGCTGTAGTCTGGCCTCCAAAATATACCAGCTCTCCTAAAAATGCACAGCTTTGGCCCCCTGGGTGATGGGGTCAGAGGTCATGAGGGAACCACATTCATGATCATTAACTGGAAGTGAATTCCACCTGTGGTGGGCTAAGTAGGGTGTCTTGTTAATGTAGGGGGAGAGGCAGAAGAACAGGGCGACTGAAAAATAGGAGCTAAGAAGGGAGACAGCCTGGGTGCTGCCACTTGCCATCAAATGGAATCTTCTGTAAAATACAGATAATAATACCTGCCTTCAGGGTGGTTGTAAAGAGTAAATTGATAAAGTAGTTCAATCGCAGTGCCTGATAAACAATAAGTTCTTGGTAAATGGTAGCTGTTATTAGTGTAATTTATTGTCCAAACCAGTACACTTTTGAAAATGAAAGAGGATGCTAAAATAATACATATTATATAATTTATACATATTTTATATAATTTCTAAATTACTTATATATTGACTGATAAATTAGTTTTATTATGCGACTAGGCCTATAAAATAGTTCTATTTAAGAAATTTTAAACATGAAATTCTTTCCAGAAAATAAAAATAACAAATATCCATGTACATTAAAGCAAAACAAAAGTAAAATCTTTGTCTTATCTGAACAATAAAAATTACATAAGTGGAGTGATTATTTTTGTTACATAGTCACATGTTTAATCGGTTTTTTAGTCATATCTGTTTCTAATGCCATGTCATTTTTCTGACACTGGCATTTTTTTTTGAAGAATGAATATTTTTTCTAATATTGACTTATTTTTAATAGTTTGTAATGCTTGGAATCTTCTTTGAAGTTGTATTTCATATAAATAGAATTGAGATTGGCACTTCCAATGTGAATCATAATACTTTAGAAACATAATCCCTTTGCAAGAGCTATCTGCTAAATGGAGAATATTTTCAATTCTAATTTTTTGTGTGTTAAAATGTAATACAAAAAATAAGATCCTTGATTACTTTTTTTTTTTCGCCTCCATTCAGAGTGTCTTCTTTGACAAATATTCCTAAAAGGCAAAGTTCATCAAATGAATTATCTCCATTTATGATTCTTTTGATGTTTCCCCAAATGGATAGTGCTACAAAATCACAGACCCTCTTAATTTTGTTCCATTTCAGTGGACAATATAAAAGTTTCTCCCCACAAGTGGACATATTCCAAAGAGCAATTATGAAATTTCAGAATTAAATCTTGGACAGGGTTTGAGTGCTCACCATTTTAATTTATTCACATTTTCCTTTGCTGTAGTTGGGATGTTTCAGTGGCTTCCTCTTTGCAAGTTTTGTGTTCAATAATTGTAATTCTCCAAAAGCTTCAAAAGCTGAAGTTTTTTGTGCTCCCTGAATTCTTTGATTAATGTTTCTAATTGATATTGAACATAATGCACCCAAAATTTAGAGAAGTCATTTATGAAAAATTTCAGTACCATTGGAACGACACAAGGTGACTTATTAAGTTGTTCTGATTGACGATGGTCAGCAAAGAGAGACGTCTAATACTGCCATGCTGAAGTTTTCTTTTTCAAATTTGTTTATTTTTAGAGTTAAGAATTTATTATTACAATTTATTATTATTATTTTTTTGTAGGATAATTAGCATAGTCAACATTACACCATGTAATCATTTTTGTGGTCCTTTACCAATTTCTCACTAACCCTCCCTAAGTTTTTCTTTTTGTTCTTTGATTCAACATCAGCTTCATCACAATTTTAAAATTTTTATTATTTTTATTATTTTATTATTTTTATTTATATGTATTTATGGGGTACAGAGTTGACAATCAGTATTCGCGTATAGTATGTGATGACCAAATCAATACTATTGGCATGTTCATCATTATAAATCGTAATTACTTTTAGTGTCTCTTACCCAAGTACTCCCTGTTCCCCCCGCTTTCTTCCCCTTTCCCACCTCTAGTAATGGTAGGTCTGTTCTTTCCTTCTGAAAGTTCAACGTTTTATTATGATCTTTCTTTCTTTTTTAAAAATTGAAACATTATTTTTAAAAATTGAAATATAATTGATCGTATGTATCTGTGGTGTACCGCATCATTACAAAGATTTTGTTGTTTACACATCATATTCACAATTTGTAAATTTTGGGCTGGTGGGATTGCTTGGTTGGTTAGAGCATGCTGCTGCTAACACCAAGGTCGAGGGTTCAATCCCTGTACCCGCCAGCCACTAAAAAAAGTTAAAGAAAAAAACCGTAAATTTTAACAAATACAGCTTCTATTGGCAACTGCAACTTCTTTAATAAGTAATGTAACCAATTTCAATTTTATTTCTGTTCCATATCTTAATTTTAAAATTAGATACCTTAACTTAACAAGATGTTGTTTTTAGTATGAATACCAGTTCCAACAAATTATTTATTTACTTATTTGGTGGCTGGCCCATACAGAATCTGAACTCGACCTTAGCAGCACCACACTCTAACCAGCTGAGCTAACCGGCCCTTATTTATATCATCATTGCAAAAATACACACTTTTATTACAAATGTTGAACTTTTAAACTAAATTTACAGTAAAATTCACAATTTTGTCAAATGTTTCATCTTAGACAAAGTTTCCAAATGCTTTACTTTGATTCCATGAATTAGATTAAGAAGATCAAACCATTTTTGGAAGGAATTGATCTTTTTAGGTGAAACCTGGGTGACACTGACATAAAATTAGCAACAGTGAACTTTTTATAAAATTCTTCTGCTATCAGTATCAACACATTTTAGCTTTTGCTTCACTTTTTGTACATGAACACAAAAACTTGAAATAAAAAGTTGGCAAAATCAATTTAGAAGAACAATTACTGGATCTAAATGTTACATTAGCACCTCCTACAGCTGCATGTGATAAATAAAACTACAAGTACAGAATCTTCAAAATAGCTACTAATTTTTGATGCAGATTGTAATGCTTCTTTAGCATATTTGTGTTTCAGGGTTTTCACTTGGTTATTGATATCACTTTGTCCCCCAGGGCTGTGGGGGGTGGCAAATGATGACATTTTGTGCAATTTCACATTTATCAGCAACTTACTTGAGATTCAGAAATTCAGTATTTAGTATTTTACTAAGTATAAACTTCCATTTTTTACTTCATTGCTGTTGAAAGGATTTACTGCAAAGTAAAAATCATTATGAAACAATAACAAGATAGTTGTAGATGCACATCATAGAAGAAATGGCCAAATCATTCTGGGAAGAGTGTCCAGGCTGGTTTCTCTGTGCTCTAAGGCAGCCTATCTCCCTGCAAATATTCCACATATCCCTAACCTATAATTTCCCACATTCCTCACTGACCCCTCCAGCTGTTCCATGCATCTCATAGGCCTGAGCATGGGCCATGGCACACCTAGTTGGTAAGTCTCAAGGGTGCAGGGCAGCAGCTGTCCTTGGAAGCTCTTGTCTGAGGGTCATATTTTTTATGTGTCTTGCTGTCCTTAAAAGGGAGGGGTGTTAGTTCCATTGTGTGTGGACAGGATTGGGGAGCATAGAGATGGGTCATCACTGGTCATCTTCTGGATTTAACCACATGTTAAAATGACATCTTTGCTCATTGCTCATGTGTCACACAACACTAAACAAGACCATGGTGGAAGCTAAAAATATAAAGTGTAGGGCTACCAATCCCAGCTTTAGTGGAAATATTAATGGTAATTCTCCATTAAAGTGAAAAAATCCAGGGAAATGTTAAGCCAAACAGTATGGCAGGACAATAGGCCTAAACCAGGACTGTCCAAGGCAAAAAGAGATCCTATTGTAGGATGGCACATTATTTTAAAAGAAGTTTTTGCATAGGAACGCTAGAGGGCGCTTTAGACTATAATTAAGAATCCTGCTTTGATTTACATAAGGAAACATACTGTATCAGATTGATGTTATAAATTTCAATAGTGAATGGTTTATGAAAACATAAGTAAATCCATACGGGTCATTTTGATATTCCTAGAACATGAACAAATTCAATACAAATGTTTTGGTGTCTCCTCCTCCCCATGCTGAAATGGAGGTTATGACAATCCTATTTTTGCTTTAGTTTAGTTTTCTTTTCATTTCTAAATCTTCAAAAGTGCACTTCAGTTGACAAAACTGTCAAACATTGGGAGCAAAATATATCACACATTGATAATGAACATTGAAAATTGAGTGTGATAAGTTGATGTAGATTATTCGCTTTGATTGAGTGCTCATCACGGGCTGGTAAGTTTCCTAAACATTTTATGTGTAACACATTTAATTTTCATCACAATCCTCTGAGATAGGCTCTACTATTTTTTCCATTTTGTGGATGAGGAAACTGAGGCACTGAGAGTTGAGAAGGCTGTGTAGAGTCACGCATCTAGTGCATATCTTCAGAATCTTAACCATTATACTGTACAACACACTTGCATGGCATAATAATTAGTGAACTATGTCTATGTGAATGAATGAATAAATATTGTGTTACATAGATATTAAGCACATAGTAAAGGAGGAGGAAAATTTGTATTTCATATTTTTTTCCTTGTGCCTAGCCCAATTATTTGGTGAATCCCACCCTAGCTTGCAAGGCCAGTAGAGTCCACTCAGGGTTTGGGATGGATTTGCCTGGGTCACACCAGGGCTCACGTGAAAATAATGAATGGGGGCTCAAGGCCACCCAGTAATTCAGCCCTTGAGAGTTTGGCCTGGGAATAGGACGGAGGAGCATGGGGAACAAGAATGGGGAGGAATGGGAGGAATCTCATTTCTGGAGAGAACAGGAAGAATGTAAGGAGGAAGAATTGCTTGAGCTTCCTGCAGCCCTGTTCTATGAGACCAAATCAGGAGATGGTCATGGCTCCCTGTGTCCTCCAGAGGCTGCTCTGGGAGCCAGGCTCCCTTTGGTTGACAAACACATCTACCTCTAGTGGAACCAGAGAGGATGGAAAAATGCTTATGTTCCAGGACTAGCACTGGTTTCAGTGAGGGATGGGGAAGAATTCGTGAAGTTGTCCGCCTTCGTTAAAGTATCTTTTTTTTTTTTATTGTAGTAAAATATACATAACATAAAATTGGCCATTTTCACCATTTTAAAGTGTACAACTGAGTGGCATTAAGTACCTTCACCATGTTGTACCACCATCACCACTATTTCCAGAACTTTTTTTTTTTTTAATCATCCTAGATTGAAACTCTTCATTTTCCCCTTTCCCCAACCTCTGGCAACCACCATTCTGCTTTGTTTCTATGAGTTTGACTGCTCTAGGCACCTCATATAAGTAGAATCGTACAGTATTTGTCCTTTTGTGTTTGGCTTATTTCACTGAGCATAATGTCCTCAAGTTCATCCATGTTGCGGCGTGTGTCAGAACATGATTCCTTTGCTGAAATTAGGAGACTGGAGAGCAGATGGGATGAGGCGGTCTGTACTCCTTGGGTGGCAGTGGGAGTAAGTAGAGTAGGAGAGGAGTGCCTTTCTACTGCCCTTCAAGACATTCCAGGTTGTCACCCTGCTACTTCCTTCCAAGGCCAGCAGGTAGTGTGATTGATCAGGAGACAGAAAAACACCCCTCCACCTCCCAAACCTATTCCTCAATTCCATCCTCATGCTTCATAAAATACAGGGATTTGCAAATTGGTTTGATTTAACAATGCGAGATCATGAGAAGTTCAGGTAGGGAGATGTCAATTATTTACACTTTAATGTGACTTAGAATAATCAGATCATCTTGAGCCCAACTAAGTACGCAGGAATTATGGAGTTGACGTGGAGAGTACAGAAAGGGTGACGTTTGAAGCACATTTATGGCAGGCGTATACAGCACCATTTGATCCCCTGGCATCTGGGGGAGAATGGAGGAGAGAAGAGGAATCTGGAAGAGACAGAGAGAAGGGCAGAGAGGCCAGCTTTGCTCTTGCCAGTCTTAACCAGGACCAGATGGGACACATTCCCTCTCCCACCCAGCACCTGTTATTTAATGCATTAAAGGTCCTTAGCCCACCTGGAGTTTTGAAGTGAATGGAGAGAGTTAGATTTTCCAATCTCCCTCCTTCCTCCCTCCTTTGCAGACTCTCTGGCTGTAGAGACGTGGAAACTTAATTTCTTTGTGGAGGCAGTTCGTGCCCCATTCAGCTGTGAGCAGCTACAGCCATGACTCTGAAGGTTGTGGAGGCAGTTCTTGCCCCATTCAGCTGTGAGCAGCTACAGCCATGACTCTGAAAAGGCTGCCGCGTAGGTTTACATCACCTGACACTCTCATAGAAGGAGGGGCCTCCTTTCACCTGAATGTTGTTCTTTCCCTGCTTTTGACATCGAATTGGTTGGTGAAAAAGTAGCCAGCAGTGACTGTGGAGTAGGGAGACAGGAAGGAGGTTTCTAGGTCTGTGTTGCTGACCTAATTCTGCATTATGTTTTCATTGAATGAGTTGATTATTTTTATATCCTTTTCTGGTAAGTAAATTACCTTCACTACTTTCAATTTTTCCATGTCCCAACATCTAATTCCTTACCACATTTCACATGCACTTCAAAATTCACTCCTTAAGCTATTTTTATTCTTTTAACCTAGAAGGAACAAAATTGCCTGCTGATTATTTGAACAGCAGCATTGCTGCTGGTATGATAAACACTCAAATTGTGCATAATTTGTGTGGGGAATAGGTTAATATTTGTTGTTAAGGGTTTAAAGAGGCTATGTTCTTAGTGTTGCGTTTTAATATTTAATATACCAATGGAATCTTTTTACTTTAATCGCCTTCCTAGGGTGATTAAATATGTGTCACCAGACCTGGCTTTCTTTCACTTAATGTTGAAAACTAATTCCTTGTTAAACAAGTCAGTTACTTGTTTCCTAAAATTACATGTGCAGTGGTTACTGGCATTTTTTGTTTCAATTGCAATGAAAAAATTGAAACAAATCCCTTTAGAAAATATATATTCTCTTTTCATTTTGGTATTACCCATGTTATGTTGTGGTTAGCTTGAGCATTTGAGAGTCTGTTCTAAAATTCAAACTCATGCGCATCCTGGTTTGTTTCTAGAACTTGTTCAGTTATGCTGATTTCCACTGGTAGGACATAAAAAGACTATTTTTTAAAAATAAATTTGAGTTTTGTATCACCTCCTTGCTTTTTAGTAAACTTTGAGATTCTTTTCAGTCCTAAAAATTATGTGGGAATAGTAACTTGATTAAGTGTGGCTTTCAAAAATATTTCGTAAGAGATCATGGCTTGAAAATTATTCTTAAAAATCAGGACATTCCAAAAAGAATGATTCCTATGTCAGGATTAAGGCCTTCATGTTACCTGTATTGTGGATGTGATTGGTTTGTGTGTGTAAAAACTATGTTAAATGTAGATAAGTACATTTAGTAACCCTTTAAAGAACAACTAAGTACTCTATCCCAAGAATAAATTTATTTTACAAAAAGTGATAAAATGAATATTTTGTTAAAAAATATGTATACTTTAAAAATTGTCACATTTTTTGCACATTAAATATCCAAATATAGTATTTGTGTTTCCTTTTTCCTGTTACTAAAGAAAAAAATAAATGGAGAAAGCAGAGGAAAAGTTTCTTTGGTTTCTGCTCTTAGCTGACTATAGATCTTTACTGTAGTTATATTAACCGAGTAGATTGGTTTAATTACATAATTCATCTTTGCAGCAGCCTCAACTAATTCAGTTTAAAATAAAATTAAAACAAACCTTCTCTTTGTGTGTTCAAACCCATAATTTAGACCGTCCTGAACTTTTAAAAGAATGCTTAGCCAGTTTTTTTCTCCAACCACAATTTGATATAATTTTCTTAAAAAGCAAGGAAATTGTGCCACATTCAAAGATCCTAGATTTAATTGTTTAGGGGTTGTTTCTGATGATGGGGCGAAGTTAAGTGGACCACCGTGTAATATTTTCATTTAGGAGTTGTGAAGAGAGCCAGGACTGGGAAACGGGGTTAGTCTTAGCTCAGCAGGAAGAGTTGGCAAGGTTGGAATTCCCCATTTTTGACCTTAGCATCTCAGTGGATCTTTTTCATATGGAATTTTTCCTCTCCCCCATTTCCTTTTCTCTTCATACAAACAGTTTTTAAAGATCTGGTAAAATTCGGATGCCCTCTGAGCTTTGAAAAGGCATTTTCTTTGGGTTCAGTCCATTGGGTGCATTTAGTTCTGTTGTGTATTCATCAGAAAAACCTTAAGTGGAATGAAGCAGGAGGAAGTGTTAAATTATCTCAAGTTCCTTCTTGAATTGTATCAGCTGTAGAGTTTCTCTTCCTTTTGCTACTTAGAAAACTGGGGCCTTTGGAAGCAGGGTATCCCCAAGCCACAAAAGCTCCTCTGTAGCTTCAAGTCCTACCAACCCAATCTCTTCCGCTTCCTCATGTAACTCCAGCATCTGCTTTATGATTTGGTAAATGCTGAAAGGAGGGTGTAAAGCTACACGACTACGCCGGTTTCAGGTTGAGGCAATAGCTATGCTGATTGTATGGCTAGACCTATCATGACTAAAGGCAAAACATTTCATTATTTTAGTTATACTAAGTTTCCATTTGTATTGTCAGGGCCCTTCAAACGCACTGTACAGACTGGGTCACCAGACCGCTCACATGCAGGTCCATGCTAGTAATTGGGAAAGATCCCGGGAGACACTGGCAGACAATACAAGCTTAGTTCTCAGCAGCAGCTTACAGTGACCTCCCCATGATCATCCTGGGGGTGGAGGGCCCTGTGGTTCAGAGCCACTCGTCCTTTATACTTAAGTCCATAACCCAGGACACCTGGGCACTCATGCACAATTACATTAGACAATAACCAAGGAACACCTGGGCGCACGTGCATGTTTACATTAAATACTTGGCAAGATTCTGAACATCCAAATGGCCATGACCATTTTCCTCCACTTTCCGTACAGAGGGGCTCTGACTTCAATTGAGAAAAAGAAACTCAGCTTTAATTACACAGCATAGCAAAAAGAGATCATAACTATGTCAACTTGAAGGTTTTTATTAAATAGAGAAATGGGATTGGTTTATATATACAGATGATGTATACAGAGAAAATTTGGGTTGGCGATTAAGACTAGAACCATTGGCATTAGATGAATCTGTTCAAAATCTGGCTAACTAGCTGGGTGACCTTGATCTATCAAGTTTTTCACCTGTAAGAATAATACTATATTGCTATCTTTATCTCAGGGTTCCTGCAGTCTCCCCTTCTGGGCTGTGAGCATTTTGAGACAGGGATTATTTTATCTTATTCATATTTCCCCCGCCTCACCCCCACTGTCTAGCGGAAGACCTGACACAGAGGTAACTCTTAGTTGGATTGAAATGGATTGAATTTAACTGAATCAAATACCTGTGTAGAAAACAGGGCCATGCAAAATGTTTGGGGCTCCCAAGACTGCCAGCTAAATCGGAGAGGTGCCTCATTTTACAGCCTTGTTTTTTGATTCCAGAACCCCAATTTTGGTTTAACACCAGATTGGACATCATGTTTGTTGTCACTCAGGACTCTAACTGTCATTGCAGACAATGTGGTGTGACTCAGCTGCCAGCAGATGTCAGGTTTCTGGAGGCTTTGTAGTTGGATTTGCTGTTCTCTGGGATATGAACAGCTGTGTGGTCCAGTCTTCTGGAATTAAGAGAAGATTGCCAGTGTGACAGTAGGGAGTGAGAGCTCAGGTGTAAGCTCAGGAATGATGCTGAGATGTCAGGGTTTCCTGATGAGAGTGTTCAAATGGATTTAAGACTTTGTCTCTAACCTGTCAGTAGGAGGATGTCTGTATTTGTAGCCTATACTGGTGCACAGGTTTACTTTGTGTCCTTCAGCATCCTTTTTAAGAAAATGAGAATAAGTTGTTCTACTTATAGTGGCAGTCAAAAATAAAGTCATATCTTTATGAAAAAATCTGTGACACTTTAATGTACAAGTTTTTATACAGTTGCCACATCTGTTACTTACATTGCAGTTTAAGTGTAGACTCCTTTGCAGCCTTTGGTATTCTTTAGAAGGACGTATAGTACATGTTCTTTTTTTCTGTTTTAATTCTTTACTCTCCTTTTAGTGAGTCTATATTTCTTATCTTATTCAAGAATTGACACTCATTTTTTTACTGGCCATGACCCACCAAGGGTGGGATGGTAGGAGTGATTCGCCCTAGGTGAACACAATAAAGGTTGCATTGTCTGTATAATTTTAAAACAATAATAAACTGACTGAAAGTTGATCACTTTTTAATATCACTATGCACTGGCAATTCTAAATGAATGTTGGTGATAAAATACTTTTCCCTGAAGAAACTCTTTTGTTTGCCTAAGTTCTAAACAATTGCTGTGGTTACTGTTGAGCTTTAATAACATATATGTAATCTACAAATGAGCACATTTATATTACTAATTCTTTAAAAAACATTATTTCTATGTAGAAGTTAACTCAGAGAACTACTTAAGCAGTTGGCTCATGACACACATAGCTACATTCACTTTTTAAAAAATAATGAACATTTATTATTTCAGTTCCTGCGGGTCAGGAATCTGGGAATGGCTTAGGTGTGTGGTTCTGGCTCTGTATCTTCCATGGCTTTGCAGTGAAGTTATAGGCTGGGGCAGTGGTCATTTGAAGGCTGTGGGCTGGAGCTGTGGTCACCTGAAGGCTCACCTAGGGCTGATAGATCTGCTTTCCAGTGCAGCCTTCAGTTCCTCACTGGCCATTGCCTGGACCTCAGTTCCTGGCCAGTTGAGCCTCTCCTAAGTGCTGTTCATTGTGGCATCTGTTTTCCCCAAAGTGAATGATCCATATGTTTATTTTGAGAGTAAGTTTCTAAAAGGTCAGAATTGTTTGAGCTCACGTTAGGTGCAGTTCAGGTGTCTGACCCCTGTGGTACTACACATTTCTGTGTTTAAACGATTTGAAACAATGATAGCACAGTGATGGGACAGGTAAAGCGAGTGCCTTTACTTCAATTCTGTCCCTCTTTGTGACCATCTGGAGTTTTTAATTTGTTTAAAATTTGAAACAGTGAAGCAGAGAGAGAGTAAACTGTAGGGGGTAAAATTTCTATTGGTAAGTATAGATTTTAGCTCACCCATGGCACATTTTATTGAATTTAACATCTTTAAAATGAAAATTTATTTTTCTTTAAAACTTCTTGTTTTTGAACAAAAGAAGCAACAAGAAAATACTATTACATCAGTCTAATAGTTACCTAAATTGTAACTTCTTCAGACATTTCATTTTTATTAAAATTCTTATTCAGTTACTATAATATTACCCATTATATATAGACAAACACATATTCATTATTCATATATATAGGTAGATCAATGTACAGATGTATTTTTCCCTCTTTATTCCAAAAATACATTAAAATAATTAAAGGTATTGATCCATTAATTTTTTCTCCTTTTTTGAATGGTAATATTTTTTTTCTTTTTAATTCTTTATTGGCATGATTGTATATATTCAGTTCCATAAAACAAGAGTGTCCTTGTCTATGATTCTTTTCTGGTAATTGTTATTTGCTTCCTTTTATAATTTTTTTTTTTTTTAAGATGACCAGTAAGGGGATCTTAACCCTTGACTTGGTGGTGTCAGCACCATGCTCTCCCAAGTGAGCCATGGGCCGGTGCTCCTTTTATAATTTTTAGATCTTAACCCTTGACTTGGTGGTGTCAGCACCATGCTCTCCCAAGTGAGCCATGGGCCGGTGCTCCTTTTATAATTTTTAGATCTTAACCCTTGACTTGGTGGTGTCAGCACCATGCTCTCCCAAGTGAGCCATGGGCCGGTGCTCCTTTTATAATTTTTATAATTAACAAATAATTTTGTCATATAGAGAAGACTGTTAAATTAATTTATTCCAGGTCAAACTCACTAGGTAGGCTACTGTTTCAGGGATAATTATCCACATAAACTTTAGCATTTTTAATAACCTTCTTTGTACTCCTATACTAGTCAAGTAAGCATATTCTGCTTTTTTATATAACAACATGTTCCTGGAAAACCTGTATGTAATCAGAATCTTTGGAAAACAGAGATATTTAAAAATACTCTTTTAAACATACAGGTTATCCATTTTCTTTTTAATGTGCTTATACTCCATTTACATTCTAGCCTCTTTTTCTCTTAAAGGAGAAGCAGATGCATCCGTAAGGATATTTTGTGTTCTGAGCAAAGAACATTAGATGCTTCTCCTACCCACTGTGTTCCTTGCTCTAACTAAGAGAGGCACAGCTCCTTTCAGTCCTGAAGTGACTTTGTTCCAGCCTAAAGGCTCCTGCCTGGTCTTAAAGACAGTTTTAGAGAACGTCAGATAACATCACTTCTAAGACCTCTGCTTCCTGCAACTCTGAAGTCACTGCAGGTTTCTACCCAGCTAGAACCAAGACAACAAAAAGTTTCCTGCCAAGGACCGTCCAGTAATCAGTCAGATCAAAGGTGAAGACATGGGTTCCTTGATGTAGCCTGGGGATGGTATGTATGAATTGTACCTAGGAAGAGACCCATAATATGTACTTGAATATGTTGATTAAATGATTAACTTCCTCACTGTTAAAAATCAACCAGGACTTTCCGAATGTTCCTTGGACTGTCCTTAAGGAGTAGCTTCCTCAAGTTCTTGGAGTCCCTTTCACATCCATAGGCTTGAATATATTCACTTCATTCACTTCTGAATTTTCCCAAAAGTATTTTTAGAAGAACTCTTTCAATAGAAGGGTTTGTGTAGAATTGCATGCTATTAGTTCAAAACATGAAAACAATACCTATGATGGGGTGATTCAACATCAGCATACCATTGTCATGCTGTCGTAGGCCAGCTACCCCTCTCCACAGTCCTTTAATTTTCCCTATGTTTGGCACAGGTGAAACATCCCTGTCCTTTGGCATCTTCCTGCAGAGTCCACTTTTTGCTGGATGGCAATAAGAGTTAATCAGGTATGCTTACCTGAGTGAATGTAGTAGCCAAAGGCTGTGCCAATGGGTAACATAAAACATAATTCCTGAAGATGTTTAAGGAGAGCAAATACTGGTGTGAATTTCAGGCTGTTGGGGGAAAGATTGCATTGTATTTCTGGAGAAAGAATTCTGGTTTCAGCATTACAAAGATCAGGGTATAAATCCTGGCTTCTTAAACTTATCAGCTGGGTGATCTTGGACAAATGGCTGACCTCTTTGAGACTCAGTTTCCTCATCTCAAAATGGGGATAATTCTAATTGGCAGGGTTGTTTAGATTAAGTGGAATAATAGATGGTAGAATACCTAATGTATATAGGCCCTATTAATGGGCAGGTATAACTGTGGTATTTAGAGCCACTTTAGGCTTCTCTGAGGATATATCCTACATGTGAGTTTCTGAGTGGATAGCTGATTCAAAAGCACTGTTTTCCTTGGAGTTAATAGGAAAATTCTTTCAGTTGGAAATGTTATCCAAACACTTGGGGATTATTAGTCTGAATGTTGGTTTTATTATTTGCATCATGTAGGTTTTATTATTTAAATCATCTCCCTTTGGATTTACTGGCGTCTCTTCCAGTCTATGTAATGCTGACCACAGAGTGATTTGGAGGTTAAAGGGGTGATGCATTCAGCTGGAGGCAGTAGCTTTTCCCCAAAGCAGGTCAACATTTACCTATATTACGTATGGGGGTGATTTTACATATGGTCACAATAAAGATAAGAAAATATTATTCTGCATGAGTCTCTTACATATACAGGGTCTAGTGACTACTCCCCAAGAGGCACACAATTATAACTTGATTATATGTTAAGATGATAAGCCTCAGAGTTTTCATCTTGGGGTGGGGGAGGCTGTCACTTTATCTTACATTAAAAAAAAAAAATTGAAATATTAAGGAGCTTTAGAAGCCTCTGATAATGAACCTGAGAAGGTGACCAGGGCTATTTATTAACCCATTCATCCAGTATATTTAATTCCTTTGGGCTAAGGAGGAAAATTATTTTTTCCTTAAAAAAGCAATTTCTGAATTCAAATCCCTATACCAGACAGCTCCAAAAAAAAAAAAAAAAAAAAAATTTCTACATTAAATGAAACACTTAGACTCTAGTGTCTATTTTTAATGAATGAATATGAGAGTTGGGAAAGCTATTTAATTTGCTTCTGTGTCAGTTTCTTTCTTTATAAAATGGGGAAGCTGGACCAGGCACTCAGACCTTTTCTGCTCTCACATTCTCTGATTTGTAATGCAAATCATAAGGATTGAATGACTGTTGAACATCTGTCACTCCATACCCTTCAAATGAAGGTTTTCTGGCCTCTAGAAGATTATACACTTCTCACATTCAAAGGGAAGAAGTCATCTAGATGTATATAAATAGGGGAAAAAAACAAGATAATTTTGATTTTTTTTTTCGTTTTTTTTTCCTTCTCAACAAGCAAGTCATTGCTTTATTGAAATTCATAATATTTCTGTTGAATTTTTCTGGGTGGCTTCTCAGGGTTGTTGTGCTTTGCTCTGATAGAATATCCTATGTTAAAAACTTTCCCCTTTCTACAGAGATTCTTAAACTGTGCCTGCTGGCAGCCACACCACACTATTTTCTGTAGGTTTTCTTGCAGATTTGTTTCATAAAGTACAAAAATGCAAAGCTCAAGTATCCTGACATTAATTTTTTTTTTTTTTGGCAGCTGGCCAGTATGGGGATCCAAACCCTTGACCTTGGTGTTACAACACCACACTCTAACCAGCTGAGCTAATCCGCCAGCCCTACGTGGTTTTAATTTTTAAATAACATTTAAGTTTACACTTTCTATCAAGTTTGACTTTATCTACTATTCTTAAAGTTTCACTTAGTTTTTACTAGATATTTTGGTGATAACTTTGAGAGAAACAACTTCGAATCATGTTACCCTTCCCAAGAATGTATGTTAACGTGCGTCACAATTTAAATTTACCAAATGCTTTGTTCATGCTTAAACTCATTTAATCCTCACTTAAACCAACTATGTCTCACAACATGTTTATAGTGTGAAGCATTGTTCTAATTATAAACTTTTTATAGATTAGGAAACTGAGTTGTAGGAAGGTTAAGTAACTTGCTGGGCACATTAGTGTTACTGAAAGAAACCCCAAAGGCCCATTTGCTCACCTCTCAGTAGCCAATAATTGAGAGACAAGTGTTGGTGTAAGGAAAGGCAGCCTTTAATCCAGAAGCTGGCGGCCTAGGGAAATGGTGGACTCATGTCTTCAAGACCATTTCCACTTTTTCCAGACTTGCCAAAGGGTTTTATAGGGACAGGTGTTAGGGGGGCTGATTCATGGTGACCTAGGTAGGGACGTGCAGGCATAATCACTAAATTGCGGATAAACATCAAAGAACTTCTCAGGTGGGAGCTGATTCATGGTGACCATCCTCCATGAAGTCAAGTCACAGGTTCAGTTCCTGTTAATCTCAAAAAGATTTAGTTAGAAAGCTAATAAAGAATAGCCATCTGGGTTAATAATTTCTTCTATAATTATTCTGTGTACAATGTGAGCAGAAGTCATTATGTTCTAGCAATCAGTGAACAAGAATCATTGTAATCTAATTTCCTGCTGCAAGCTATGTGGTTCGTGTTACAAGAGTAAGGGTTTTTTTTTTTTTTTTTTTTTTTTTTGATTTAGAACTTTAACAAAATGGTTCAGGCTGTTACATTAGCAGGAACACCCATAGCCTGATTCACCTTCCTTGGTCTTTCCTAGTCACCAGCTCTGTTCAAATCAATGAGCGTGCTGTAACATGCCCCCTTTTTGCAGTTTAAAACATTTTAGGAAGAGAAATCCCAAGGAATGAATTTGTAAAGTAGAATTTTACTTACTATGACACTTTGGACAAATGGACTCTTTTTTATTTCTTAAAACACTACGGAGGTCACTCCTCATCCTTACCTCTAAAATAAACAGGATCCATTTTTAAATGAAGAGTTTCAAAATGTACAACTTGGGAGGATTCTATAGGCCACGGTCAATTCATTTGTTTATCAATTAAATGAGGGTCCACTCTTCTAGAGGCCAGTGGAATTGGCAATGAACTGATGAGACAAAAATTCCAGCCTCATAGAGTTGACATTCTAAGGGGCTGGGGTGGGAAGACAGACAATAAAACAAAAATAAATCTGTAAAATATATGGTGTGTCATCAGATGGTGATATGTGCTACAGACAAAAGGACTGCAGTTTTAAAGAGTATGATTGAGAAGATGGCATTTATGCCATTTGTACCCAAAGGAGGCAGGAAAGGGAGGAGCCTTGGTAAATGGGGGAAGAAGGTTCCTGGCAGGAGAAATAGCAGGTGCCAAAGCCCCAAGGCAGACACTGTCCTGGCATATTCAACGAAGCCTTTATAAGAGTAGAAAAGAACCAATGCAACAATCATTTTAGAAACTTTAGTACATATTAACTAGGAGCCTGGATGGGCCTTTGTGTGATTATAAAATTTCATAATGCTTTTAGTGCTAAACAGTGGAAGTGATGTTCCTCCTTCAACTCTTTACATAAATGGTAGAATTATTGCTGATTTTTGTCAACTGTTGTAATAATTTCAGTTCTCATAAACTCTTTTTTTAGTATATTATTTTTCTGAATAGGCAATTCATAAAGTGTAAAGTTCAAGGGATACATAAGAGTGTGAAAGTATAAATTCAAAGTATCCCTTCAGTACCCTAGAAACCCTGTTCCTCTCCTGGGAGGCAAGAATGTCATCACTTTCTTCTGTCCCTACAATCTAGACTCACAGATGCAAACACAGCATAGACGTTGGGGCACCAGCTTTGGAGCCAACCAACCTGCATTTCTGTCCTGGTTTTGGCACTCACCCTGTGTGCCCTTGGGCAAGTAGCTGAATGTCTAAATGCCTTCGTTTTCTTATCTGTAGAATGGCAAAAATAATCATCAGGTGGTTCAGATGAGTAAATGAGATTTTGTATATATAATAAAAATATTAAAAATATAAAGAATTTAGCACAATTTCTAGCAAATAATAAATAATAAATGTTAGTTAATATCAGCATATTTAATTCTCATAGGAAGTTTGTACAGTAATATCACTATACAGATGAGAAAAAATGAGCCTTACTAGTAACTCCAGTACCACACTCCTAGGTTTCTTAGATGGGTGTCCTTAAGTGAGATGTCTCTCTTTTGTGTCTTTCTTTCAAATAAGTAAGGTATATAAATGTATAAGCCAGATGATATAAATGTAAAAGAACATGTAGGTATTTGCTTCAGAGCCTCGTCAAATTCCTTTCTTTTATTTTTTGTGGCTTTAGCCAGGTAAATGCATGTAAGTTTTGTTTTTACCTCAGGCAACTTCTGTTCTTTTCATACATTTTTTTTTTTTTTTGGCTTTGGTGTTATAACACCACAATCTAACCAACTGAGCTAATACACCATCCTCATAAATGTTTACTGAGCATTTGTTTTGTTCCATGCAGTGCATTGGGCACAGCGGTGAACCCACTAGACAAAGTTCCCCTTCTCTGATGGTTACAGTTAAGTGAGAGACATAGACAAATAGATCTTTAAAATATAGTGTGCTATTTGCTCTCATAGAGATTTGTCCAATTTGGGGACAGGTTAATTTGCTTAAGCCAGTAGGTGTTTTCCAAAACATTTTTTTGAGAATTCACTAGGTTTGCTGCTTGTGGACGTACCTCAAATAATTGCTAGAAACAATAGGCTCATTTATTTTTTATTTGGTATGCCTGAGAATGTACTAAACATTTGGTGTTGCTTGCTTTGAAGGTTCAGTGCGTTGCAAGCAAGTATTGCGTTGTTCACCAGCAGAGAAGTCATTATCAGTGTGACACATAAAGGATATTATGACTTTTATAATACACAAAAGGAAAACAACAGGTACGGATTTTAAATGGGTTGTACTAAAGGTGGGAAATGTGAGTGTAGTCTGCTTTGAAGCAATGTTAAATTATAAATGCTAATAGCTATTACTTCTTGGATGGAGGAAGTAAAAAAGACTTGAATCATTAATTTTGACTTGCCTGTGTCTGGTATACATGGTCTACTCAGCCCTACATATCCAGGAGAAATAAAACACATAGTGGAAGGTTTGAAAAACTCTTCAATCAGCTTTATTCAAGCTCTTTTTTTTTTATGCTTGTTTTGCAAATTTGCAGAGAAATCATGGTGGGAGCTCAGTAAAAAAAGAATGGGGTACAGAATGATTTAAAATATTTATTTAAAATTTTTAATTGATTGCCATCAGTGAATATCACTTCCTGTGTTTCCTTTCATTCACTGGACCTTCTTTTCGGTGTGATTACACATTACCTCCTTATCTGCTCTCCTTACTGCTATGAGGCTATTGCTAGCTCTTACCTAACTCACCTGTTCTTGACCTTGTAGGAAAATTCCAGGGTACTTCACAAAGTTCATGGGAAGATTTGTATTATCTTTCAATTCTGTTTTCCCGTGAACTTTGTGAAGTACCTTTGTACATGTCTCATAGAAGTCCTAGCATCTCTGGCCCTGCTTCAGTTAAGAGTGGATTCACCTGCAGAATCTTGCCTACCTCCTAGTTCCAGTGAATATCTGGGTCCAGAGCTGTCCATAGCCCACCTGAAAAGACCCAAAGGCTCACTCACATTCTAGGATCAGAACTGTACAATCCTAAATGCTCATGTTGCTGCTGCAGATTCTTTTCCAGCTTGTCTAGACCTCACTGCTATGGTCTGAATGTTTGTGTTCTCCAGAAAGTCATATGTCGAAATCCTTACCCCCAAGGTGATAGTGTTAAAAGGTGAGACCTTTAATAGATGATTAGGTCATGGGGGCAGAGCCCTCATGAATGGGATTAGTGCCCTTATAGAAGAGGTCTGAGAGAGACCCCTTGCTGCTTCCACCATGTGAGGTTACAGTGAAAAGATGGTCATTTATAAGCCAGAGAGTGGGCCCTTATCTGGTATCTAATTTGCCTTCGTCTTAGACTTCCCAGCCTCCAGACTGTGAAAAATAAATTTCTGTTCATAGGCCATCTGGTCTATGGTGTTCTGTAACAGCTGGTGGAAAGGACTAAGACATTTCCCTTCTCAACCTCTTTGGAACTTACCTTCAAGCACCTAGTCCTGGTTTCTTGTAGACCCTTTCTGTTTAGCTGCTGAGTGTAGAGTTTTGGTACTGCTAATGACTCAATGTGTGTCCCAGGGCCTGGCAGATAGCACTGGCCCCTGGAACTCTGGAAGCCAGGCACATTTCCTTGAGGCTGAAATACTGCGCTGTTAGGCAGATGCATGATTGGTATTGTGTGATGTCCTTAAGCAGATAGGAAAAATGTGGCATTTAGCAGCCACTCACCATCATTTTCCTTAAAGACACAGGCAATCTCTCCAGGCCACTGTCTCAATGTTTAAAGTTTTTGGAGTTAAAGCATTGGGTTAGCAAGCCCTTTTTCCTTCCTGTCCCCTGACTCAGGAAGAAAACTAAGGCAGAACAAAGGAATTGCTGCTGTTTCCCTGCATGAGCTGGAGAGACCAGATTTTCGTTAAACGCACATCATGTGTTGTCATTCCTCAAAGTGGGTGGACCTCAGCCATTTGTCTTGACTTGTTTTGATTTGCTCTGAGAAGCAGTACGGGTACGTCTGATTAAAAACTCCTGTCCCCTTCTTCTTTTTTTTTTTTTTTAAAAAGATGACCGGTCAGGGGATCTCAACCCTTGGCTTGGTGTTGTCAGCACCACACTCACCCAGTGAGCTAACCGGCCATCCCTATATGGGATCCGAACCCGTGGCCTTGGTGTTATCAGCACCGCACTCTACCGAGTGAGCCACGGGCCGGCCTAAAACCCCCGTCCCCTTCTGAGACCTAGGAAGCCCTCTCTGTGACTCAAAGATCTCCACAGCTCCACCTCCGTCAAGACCCTTCCATAGCCAGCCCCAGCCACTCTCTGTCCAGCCTCTTCTTGCCCCAACACACTCCCCCGCTACTGGCTCGCTCTTCAGTCTCCAGCCTGCCAAATCCACTTGGAAGTTTTCTTTGGCTGCTGTATTTGCTTTTTGCCTAGTGCTCTACAACAGTTTGAGTCTTTCAGCCACTGAATAAGGCAGTATAGTGTGTCCGTGACAATAGGGATTATATCTGACTCCCAGATTAAGTGAAATAATATACATAAAGCTGCAAACCCAGCACTTGGTACCCATAGTAGGGATGAAATAACACTGGTGTGAGAGACTGGGAAAACACACACAATCTTTCCTCTACACTCAGCAACAATCAACACAGAAAACTGACTTCTGACTTCTGTGGCCAAATGTCTGGGGATTTCTCCCCACTGGCAAGCAAGCCAGCAGTCCTTCAGCAGACACAAGCGGGGTGCCCTCCAATCCAATTTAATTTCGACACTTCTGAAGATAGTGTCAGATCCCAAAGGGTGAGGGCTCAGTGTGCACGACTGGCCCCCCTTCAGATGCCAGTCACAAGCCAGGCCTCTGGAACTTCTGATCAGCCAGTTATAAATCAGAGTTCCCACAACCCCTTCCTTGGGTTTGATTGGTTTGCTAGAGCAGCTCATAGAACTCAGGGAAACATGTGCTTACATTTACTACTTTATTAGAAAGAGTATTAAAAAAGATACAGATGGAGAGAAGCGCAGGGCGACATATGGGGAAGGTACAGGGAGCTTCCATGCCCTCCCCGTGCACCAGCCTCCGGGACCTCTATGTATTCAGCTGTCTGGAAGCTCCCCGAGCCCTGTGCTCTTGGGTTTTCATGGAACAATGTAACAGGCTAGATGATGAAACTAGGTAAACATGCTATAGAACACAGTTGACTGGTTGAACAGGTTTGTAGTTCAGTGTAGGGTGGCTGTGCTCTCAAGGATGTTAAACCAAGGATCTGAAACCCCTGAGTGCTAGTAGTGGGTTTTTCTCTGTTACGGAGATGGATGCATCAGGTGGGCAAAGCCTGATGACATTAAACAGTTATGAGGTCACCCTCTCCTGTGATCTAATTCATATGCAGGTCACAAATAAACTCTGATACTTTGGTTTCCCATGTAGCATGTCCAGAGCTGTACTATTACAAGTGTGGTCCGTGGACCAGCAGCACTGGCAACACCCAGGAGCTTTTAGAAAGGTAGACTCTCAGGCCCCACCCCACCAAGCCCAGCGTCCCATCTTTCCGTATCACAGTCACTGACTTCCACTAGTGTGAGTCAGCACCCATGGTTTGATTAACTTCAAGAGACTGAAGTAATTGCTGAGCCTGTGCAGATGAGAGCTGACCCTAGGCAGAGGTGAATTCATCAAGAGAATGTCAATGAATGGGAGGCCAGATGGCTTTCTCCAGGTGGCCTTCCTTCTTGTTACGGGGTGCCCTTTAATTCCAGCACTGACACCCACTACAAGTTGCCCCAGGTAACTATATGGGGCTCATTTCCATTTGGGCAGGTGCACTACAAAGCACTCTCCTCCTTTCCAGCAGTATGGACATGCTTCCTTAAGCTGTTTTGCAGCCAGCCTGGACTTCAGCAGCTTCTGGGAGTCTACAGATGGTGAAGAAAGGAGACATGTTGAAATTCTGTAGGATACATCTGTCTATAATTATTATTAGCACTTTTTTTCATTTTAAAAACTAGAGCAGTTTTAGATTCACAACAAAATTGAGAGAAAGGTACAGAGATATCTCATATACCTCCCGCCCCCTGCAATGCACCCTGCCCCATTATCAATATCCCCCACCAGAGTGGTCTGTCTATCACTTTTTTTTTTTTTTGTCTTTTTCCGTGTCCGGCAACAGATCGCAACCCTCAGTGTCGCCCCCGTACCGGACCAGGACCGGCAACGGGATCGCAACCCTCGGCGTTGCCCCCGCGCCTCGCTCAGCCAGTGAGCGGGAACCAGTCTGTATG
>NW_007726523.1:602076-626281 GCF_000696425.1 Galeopterus variegatus
CAGGCTTTTTGTTTTTGATGACCTTGACAGTTTTGAAGAGTATTTTTAGAATATTTTTAGTCTGTCTCTCAATTGGGATTTGGGGATTTGTCTGATGTTTTTCTCACGGCCAAACTGGGGATATGGTTTTTTTAGGAGGAAGACCACAGAAGCAGAATGCCGTTCTCATCACATCATATCAGGGGTACAGACTATCAACATGACTAATCACTGTTAATATTAGCCTTGATCACCTGGCTGAGGTAGTGCTTGTTGGGTTTCTCCACAGTAAAGTTACCCACCCAGCGCCGCCACGCTTCCCAAGCGGCGCACTAGCGCAGTGCGCCACCGGGCTGGCCCCCATGTCTATCACTTTTTAATTAACCAAAGTCCATGCTTTATTCAGACTTTCTTAGTTTTTTCCTAATATCCTTTTACTGTTCCAGGATCCCATCCAGGATACAACATTTTTTAAAAATTTATTTTTTAAAAATTTTATCATTACGCAATGTAAACATTTTCCCCACATTACGTCTAGTCATCTCTCCTCAGGCTACTCATGGCTAAATTTCTCAGGCTTTTTGTTTTTGATGACCTTGACAGTTTTGAAGAGTATTTTTAGAATATTTTTAGTCTGTCTCTCAATTGGGATTTGGGGATTTGTCTGATGTTTTTCTCACGGCCAAACTGGGGATATGGTTTTTTTAGGAGGAAGACCACAGAAGCAGAATGCCGTTCTCATCACATCATATCAGGGGTACAGACTATCAACATGACTAATCACTGTTAATATTAGCCTTGATCACCTGGCTGAGGTAGTGCTTGTTGGGTTTCTCCACAGTAAAGTTACCCACCCCCACCCTCACCTTTTTCTGCAATATTCTATAGAAGGAAGTCACTATGTGTCATCCACACTTATGGTGTGTGGTGTTAGGCCCCTTGAGGATAGCGTATCTATGCATAGATTATTTGAAAATTTTCTGTATTGGGGATTGGCATATTCTCTGACATTTATTTATTCAACCATTTATTTATATCAGTATAGATGCATGAATATTTATTTTGTGCTTTGTACTAGAATATAGCACTTCTTCATTTCGTTGCTAAAATTATAGGGTTTTTTTGGTATCCATTAGAAACATAGGACTTTTGCCTTTGAGTGTGTCTGGCCCCACATGCAGGCAAAGGAGGTAATTGCTTAACTGGGATGATTTAAGTGGGGTTTACTACCAATTCCAAAATTGGTGCTGTTTGAAATACTTAGTTATTCCTTATGTTAGGAGTTTGCAAAGTCTGCCATAACAAAGTACCACAGACTAGGTGCCTTAAACAACAGAAGTTTATTTTTTCACATTTCTGGTGGCTACAAGTTCAAGATCAAGGAGTCAGGAGGATTGGTTTCTTTTGGGGCCTTTTTCTTTGGCTTGTAGATAACTATCTTTTTCCTGTATCCTCACATGGTCTTCCCTCTATACCTGTCTGTGTCCTAATCCCTTCTTACAAGGACACCAGTCCTCTTAGATTAGGACTCACCCCTAATAACTTTGTTTTAACTTAATTACCTCTTTAAAGACCATATATTCAAATACAGTCACATTCTGAGATACTGGGGATTAGGACTTAAACATGTGAAATTTTGGAGGAACACCATTCAGCCCCTAACACTCCTTAAAGGAGTCTTGGATAGACACATGTTTTTACAAATCATTAATTAGAAGGGCAATGATGGGTTATGTTCTGTAAATCTAAAATAAGAAATAAGGCAAAAATATAAAACAAAGAATTTTATTTGGGTCAAATTTTAGGATTGCAACCTGGGAAACACAAATTCAAGTTGCCTTGAATTGTGCTTTGGAGGACAAAAGAGAACTCAGGAATATTTGGAGGGGGGTGGGGTGGGAAGGAGAATCTTAAAGGGGCAGTTCCAAAGTCGTTTTCCAAGAATTTATATTGGCTCACTAAAATAACATATTACTGACTGGCTATACTTTGTTCTTTGTATCATAAATTTCAGAAACATTGCAACAACAAAAGAAATGAGTGTGGCATCATACAATTAGTGATAACATTTGGGTAGTTTATACCAGTTGGGGCAGCAACTAATCTGGGGACAGATGCCAAAATGTGCAATTTAGCAATGATACCAAAGGGTGAAGGAGACTGATGTCCTGTTCTCATATCTCTCTGGGTCTGTTAAGTTTGGCAGACCTCGCATTTTTCAGACTGTTCACAGCTACTTTCTTTCTCAGCTCTTTAGTTTACCTGAGTGACGCTACCATCCTTGCCATGAAGCAATGGTGTATTTCCCCTAGGATAATCTAGGACACAGGAAGTTGGGGGTGGGGACCTGGAAATCAGCAACTTTGCATTGAAAATGATCTGACTGAGGACCTTTAGCTGTGAGCAGTATGAGACCACTGGGTGCCCCTGTGCATATGGGGGAAGTGAGGAGTTTCAGAGCAAGCTTATAAAGGAGGAGGTGAGACATGAAATAGGAAGTTTTATAGTAACCTACTTTCTGTCTGCTATTGAAAAGCATCTTACTTTAGCTCTTGATCACACACAGTCTATAAGAATGATCTCAGGGTCAAATACATGAAAGAAAATTGGGTGATTTATATTTTAGGGTGACTACCACTTTGTATACCTGCCACTCTGCATGATGTGGAACAATCTCTGTCTATTCTTAGCTTAGGGTTCCATTAAAAAAGACATCCTGTTCATAAAGTCTGTGCCTAGTCCTAGTTTCTGAAGTGTTTCCCCTATATTTTCTCTTCGTAGTTTTACAGTTTCAGGTCTTATACATAAGTCTTTAAACCATTCTGAGCTGATTTTGGTATATGGTGAGAGGTGCAGGTCTAGTTTCATTCTAGTTTCTTCTGCATATGGATGTCCAATTTTCCCAGCACCACTTATTGAAGAGGCAGTCTTTTCCCCAGTGTATGTTTTTTGTTGCCTTTGTCAAATATCAATTGGCTGTAAGTCTATGCGTAGTTTCTTCTGCATATGGATGTCCAATTTTCCCAGCACCACTTATTGAAGAGGCAGTCTTCTCCCCAGTGTATGTTTTTTGTTGCCTTTGTCAAATATCAATTGGCTGTAAGTCTATGGTCATCATGTTGAAGGGACACCTGCACTCCCATGTTCATTGCAGCTTTATTTACAATAATCAAGATATGAAACCAACACAAATGTCCATCAACAGATGATTGCATAAGGAAAATGTGGTATATATACACACCATGGAACACTATTCTACAATTAAAAAGAACGAAATTCTGCCATTCACAGCAACATGGATGAGATTGGAGAAAATTATGTTGAGTGAAATAAGTCAGGCAAAAGGAAAAATACCACGTCCTCACTCATAAGTGGGAGCTAAGAAAGGAAGGAAGGTAGGAAGGAAAGAAAGACCACAGTGGTGTGTCGGACTTGCAGAGAGAGAGAACATACCTAGGGCTGTGGAGTGAGGGAGGTAGGGGGAGGGAGGTTGGAGATTAATTGGGTGGGGGAAATGGAGAATAATTGCAATTTGTGGTAATGGACATGCTGATAGTATTGATCTGGCCATCACATCTTGGGCACAAGTGGTGATGGTCAGCTTTATACCCCATGAATATACATAATCAATAAAATTAAAAAAATTTTTTTCTATGAATTGAAAAAAAAAGAAAAAAGACCTTCTGGCTTGATGCCTACCTTGCCGAGAAGGAGTTGTGAGTATTGTGCACTGAACGCATATCCATTGATCCTAAGCCCAGTTTTTGAAGCTGAATTTATTTTTAATTTTTTTGGCATCCCTGGGTGGGCGCAAACCATAACTGAGGTTATTGTGACCACATTCACAACAGATCCTGCTAGTGAATATGGTTGGTGTCTTCAGCTTATTCAACCACGGCAGAAGGTAATGGTGTTGAGTTTTAGTATTTTGTGTTTCATGTCATACACTTGTCTTCTAAGGCCAGTAACAACTTAGTACATCATATGAAAATGAGATTGATCTAAGCAAAAGAGAGAAAGTTCAAATGAAGAGAGCCTGAGCTATGTTGCTGATTTCTGCATCTGTTGCAGGTGAAAATTCCATTTCAACTTCTTCTATAGCAATAGAACTTTAACTCAGTTAAAAGCCATTCTTCCCAGCCTCCTTTGCAGCCAAGTGTGGCCACATGATTAGGTTCCAACCAATAAGATGTAAGTAAAAGTGTTGGAAATTGCACAAATGCTATGGAACTAGGTCCTTCCAGAAAGGGTACATGTTTTTTTTTGCTCTTTTCTCCTTTCCTTTTTCTTCTGGTCTCGGATATGATGGGGGGAGTTCCAGCAGGCATTTTGGACCATGAAGTGATCTTGGAAATAGAAGCCTGACAAGAGAATTGTAGAGCAGGAAGACAGAACAAGCTGAGGTCTTGAATGATCAAGGAGCTGCAATACATGCACGGTTACGTGCAGAATGAAAAAGAAAAATTAATATGTAAGAAAACCCTCCTATCTTAAGAAATTATTTTTTTCTATTGTATGCAGCCAAACGTAACTCTTACTTAATGAATTTTGGGTGCACATTAAAATCATCTGAGACATCTACAAGTATTTAAAAACAACACTGCCTGGACCCCATCTGTGGAGATTTTGATTTTATTGGTCTGGCATAGGAACCAAGCAAGTGTCATTCTTAGAGAGCACCCTAAGTGATTGTAATGTGTGACCAAGGTTAAGAACCACTGTCCTAAGTCTCCTCTGAGTAACAACGTTGTTTGAGGAACTGTAGTTTCTGATACTGCTGTGGCACCTGTTCTATTTCTAAAGCTCTGTTAGGAAAGGGAACGGTCCTAGGGATAATCTAAAAGAATTAATTTGAAATAATTTGTGTTCCAGATATTGAGAAAAATTTGGGGGATTTGAATGATAATGTGGATATCAGCAAATTCTGAGACTCAGAAAGCATCAAAATAATGATGCTCTCCCTTCATGAAGGCTGAACAATATGGCTTTATTTCTGAAGAAATAAGCGAAACTCCAGCCTTCCACAGTTCCCTCCACCAAATTCAACCATAATTTTCCTGGAGATTATAAAGAGCTTACAGCAGAAGGCTTGGAGCTAAATAAATTGCCTTTGAAGCTGAGCTGCTGCTGAGGTGGATTGAGGGGAATGAGGGCAGCTTTAGATTTTTATTTTCCATGAACACAGTTAATGCCTGGGTATCTGAGGGTAATGATTGGGGATAAAAACCCAATCTCATTTCTGTACTTAGTTGACAGTGACTTCCCCCTTTCCAATAGTGTTGTTTTAGTTCCAGTGCTTTTTTTTTGAAAGTGTTAGAGTGCTAACCCCAAATTTTATTTTAGAATGTACACTATAAAGATTGTGATTTATAGATCAATGTTTAATGTTTATGAGTTTGTGTTTGTAAATAGCAAGATCAATTTTTGTCATGTGGTAAGAGAAGTTTGAGATATGAATATGATGTCCAAACTGCCCCTTTTAAAAAAATTTTAATTTTTATTGAATCAAAATTGATTATACATATTTTTGGGTTTCAACATTGAGATATGTTGATCAAATCAATATTACTAGCATATATATTGTTACAAATTGTAATTATTCTTTATGTCCGTTATCCAATCCCGCCCCCTCTAATCACCCTAGATTTCTTCTCTCCCTCTGAAAGAATAATGGTGACTCTGTTGATTTGCTGCCCAAATGATCTGTCCAATGCTGAGAGGCGTGATCAAGTCCCCCAATACTATCATAGACCAGATGTCTCTTGCATCATTATGAAATGGGCTCTATGGAGACAGACATCCTCCTCCTTTCTTTATCTCTGCTGGTGACTCTCCTTGCGTCAGCTCACTCCAGTGGCTGGCAGACCATCTGAATGGTGGTTGTGGCGTCTAGCCACCTTCATGGCAGCTATGGTGGGCCACCCACATGGAGATGTTTATGGCCTGCTCTGTGGTGCTGGCAGTGTGCCTGGTTGTGGAGAGTGTCTGATCTCCAGTTCCATGCCCTGGGTTGCCGAGTGGGTCCCAAGGAACTGGCACGGTGTGCCTAGTTGTGGGAGGGGGGTCCAGTCCCCTTCTCCATGCCCCGGATCCCCAGGTCGGTCCTGAGGTGCTGGCACAGGGTGCCTGGTTGTGGGAGAGGTGCTCTGGTACCAGGCTCCATACCCTGGGTCCCCAGGTGGGCCTTGAGGCACTGGTGCGGGGTGCCTGGTTGTGGGAGGGGCATCTGGTCCCCTTCTCCATGCCCCAGGTCCCAGGGAAGGCCCTGAGGCACTGGCATGGTGTGCCTGGTTGTGGGAGGGAGGTCCAGTCTCATTCTCCATGCCTCGGGTTCCCAGGCGGTCCCCAAGGTGCTGGTGTGGGGTTCCTGGTTGTGGGAGGGGTTCCAGTCCCCTTCTCTATGCCTTGGGTCCTCAGGTGGGCCCCAAGGCACAGGCACTGTGTGCCTGGTTGTGGGAGGGGCATCTGGTCCCCTTCTCCATGCCTAGGGTCCTCAGGTGGACCCCGAGGTGCTGGTGTAGTGTGCCTGGTTGTGGGAGGGAGGTCCAGTCCCCTTCTCCATGCCTTGGGCCCCCAGGTGGGGCCCTGAGGCACTGTCACAGCCTGCCTGGTTGTGTGAAGGGGGTCCAGTCCCTGGCTGCTAGCCCTGGGTCCCCGGGTGGGACCCCTAGGCATTGGTGGTGTGCCTGTATGTGGGAGTGGGGTCTGACCCTTGGCTCCAATCCTCTGGTTCCGAGACGGGGCCCCAAGGTGCTGGCAGTGCAAGTGGTTGTGGGCGGGGGTCCTGTTCCTGGCTCTATACCTCATGTCCCATGGCGGACCCCAAGGCATTCATGGTGTGCCTGGGCTGGAACTAAATTTTTGTCCTTTGCTTGCTTCTAACCCAGAGTTCCAGTCCCCTTCTCTATGCCTTGGGTCCTCAGGTGGGCCCCAAGGCACAGGCACTGTGTGCCTGGTTGTGGGAGGGGCATCTGGTCCCCTTCTCCATGCCTAGGGTCCTCAGGTGGACCCCGAGGTGCTGGTGTAGTGTGCCTGGTTGTGGGAGGGAGGTCCAGTCCCCTTCTCCATGCCTTGGGCCCCCAGGTGGGGCCCTGAGGCACTGTCACAGCCTGCCTGGTTGTGTGAAGGGGGTCCAGTCCCTGGCTGCTAGCCCTGGGTCCCCGGGTGGGACCCCTAGGCATTGGTGGTGTGCCTGTATGTGGGAGTGGGGTCTGACCCTTGGCTCCAATCCTCTGGTTCCGAGACGGGGCCCCAAGGTGCTGGCAGTGCAAGTGGTTGTGGGCAGGGGTCCTGTTCCTGGCTCCATACCTCATGTCCCATGGCGGACCCCAAGGCATTCATGGTGTGCCTGGGCTGGAACTAAATTTTTGTCCTTTGCTTGCTTCTAACCCAGAGGAACTTTCTGTGGGAACCAGCACTTGAGCTGTGTGGTTGAGTTAAATTGCTGCTTTGCTGCTGTTTCAGTAGGGAAGACTTTTTGTGCAGCTCAGGGTTTAATGGTTGACCTTATAGGTACATCCAGCTCTCCAGATACTTGGTGCACCTGAGTTGTGTAGAAACTCTGATCTGGTCCTGAGTTTTTTCATCAAACTGCACCCCATGCTATTCTGCATTCCCAACCAGTCTCTTTATAGTGGTCCTACACTGATTGGGGGTGGACTGGCTGTCCTTGCTGTGTCCCAGTGTTCTCCTGGTGGGCCTGTCTCCCCCACCGCCTGTGCTCCAAACACTTCCCATGGGACGGGCTGTTCGCCAGTCCCTTGAGATGACTGACTGGCCTCTGAATGGCTCCCCCTCTTCAGCTGTTCTGGCTCCTCGCTCCTGTGTGGGTCCACGGGAACCCTAATAGTGGTCTTGCTGTCCTGGGGGCCATCAAAGTCCTCTTCTCCCCTTCCACCACCAAGCGATTCCATCTAAAGGGCACAGCTGTGGCTTCTGCCGGCTCCTGTTCCATGTGCTCCAGCATTAAAGTGGCCGCGGCCCAAAATGCTGACAGCAGTTTTTTCTTTCTCTCTTCATGGTTTCTCTCACCTTCATGAGTTCCATAGGTCTCTCCTCCTCTTCACCTGAGCTCCAGCGGCCCCAGCTTGGCTGATGTTACATTTTTATAGTTGCAAATTCATTGATTTGTGGGAGAGAGTGATGCTGGAACTGTCTATTCCGCCATCTTGACCAGAAGTCTCCAAAACTCCCCTTTATCCAGTCTCTTCTGGGTTATTTGCTACAAAGTTTTCTGTGGAAAGTCATGAGGAAAGAGTAGATAACTAAAGAGTAACCAGTTTGATTGCAATTGATGAATAAAGTTAATATAGTGTATCTTTACACAGCAGCATCCATCTAAGCATCTTAGTGTTTTAGAAATAATTAGTGTTAACTAATACAGATGTATTATTACATTATAAATAATCAGTATGTTAGAAATGTACTATTTTAAAAATATCAGTACATTAGAAATAATGAGCAACTGTTGGCTGCAAGTAACAGAAGCCTGGGTAAAATTGGTTTGTGCAAAAAAGAAAAATCTATTAGTCCACCTCTCAGAAGTGCAGGTGTAAGGTGTTTGAGGGAGTCATTAATTTAACAGTTCAACAACGTCATCGAGGTGCCCTGTTTTATCTTCTGTCTTGCCATCCTCAGAGCTGGTTGAAAAAGTAACTGCAGCAGCTCCAAGCATCATATTTTCATTCAGCAATGGCTGGAGGCACAAAAATGGAAGTGGCCGCATGCCTCCTTTTCTTATGTCCCTTCTTAAGAAACAAGACTTTGCCTCAAGACTTCCAGCTGGTTTCCCCCTCATAATCATTGGCCAGAACGGAGTCACCATCTTTTCTTAAACCATGTACTGGCAGGGGGAATGGAAAGGCTCTGATAGGCTTATACAACTCAAGTTACCCCTTTCTCTTTTCTTGTGTTAGAGAGGGGCCCGCTGCACAGAAACCTGTAACTACAGACACCTGTAACAATTAAGGTTGTCACCATCTTTTCTTAAACCATGTACTGGCAGGGGGAATGGAACGGCTCTGATAGGCTTATACAACTCAAGTTACCCCTTTCTCTTTTCTCGTGTTAGAGAGGGGCCCGCTGCACAGAAACCTGTAACTACAGACACCTGTAACAATTAAGGTTCTGTTGGCCAATGGTCATTATCACTGTTAAAGAATATTCATGCGGATAGTAAGACTATGCATGATTAAACATAATATGTATTATGTAATATTAAGAATATCATATACAGTCATCCCTCAGTATCCATGGGGGATTGGTTCCAGGACCTCCTGCAGATACCAAAATCCTCAGATGCTCAAGTCTCTGATTTAAAATGTATAGTATTTGCATATAACCTATGCACATCCTCCTGTATATTTTAAATCATCTCTAGATTGCTTATAATACCTTATACAAGGTAAGTGCTATGTAAATTGTTATTCTGTATTGTTTAGGGAATAATGACAAAAGTCCATACATGTTCAGTACAGATGGGATTTTTTTTCTTGAATATTTTTGATCCGTGGTTGTATGAATCCACGGATGTGAAATGCATGGATGTGAAGGGATGACTGTACATGCTTATATTAGTATGGTTCGTAATTTATATGTAGATAGCACATAATATGAACTATGTAAAATTATGCACACATAGTGCTAGCACATAGGTTAAGGAGGAAAGGTCGATGAAATGGCAGGGGCCAGAGGGTGGGCTGTGACAGGGTCACATGAGGAGGGGCTTGCCGAAGTTGGGAAGTGTCCAAGGCTTGAAGCCTTACTGTGTGTGCCCAGCAGTGTGGACATTCAGTCTTTGTTTCAGTGTCACTGATATGTCAGCAAAGATGACCCAAATCATTTGAAACGACTGTCGATGTGTGTGAGTTTGTGTAACTGTGTGTGTCTATGGGCATGGACAAAGAGTGGAAGGAGACTCCTTTCATTAGCATTTTACGTTATCAACTATTTCTAAAAGGTGTTAAATATAACTCCTGAAAACCACTAGCTTTTATACATAATATTTTCTCCTATTGAGATTGATAGTTTGTGGTAAAATTTGCTTCGACTGTCATTTAACAATTTATGTTTGTAAAAGCATCTTGTTTTGGCTTATTGAACTATAACAATTTAATTCTGCTCTTTTATTTAAAATGCTCTGTCTCCTTATCCTTCAACAATTATTTGGTTTATTACTAGCCCACCCTTAGGTATATATTCAGATTATATTGTTTATGCTACTGAAAATAGGGAATTTTCATTCCATTAATAACTCCTACTTGAGTATTTGTGCATCTAATGGAATTTATTCCTCCAGACTCTATCCAGTTAGCAAAACAAGCAAAATTTTGAATTAAGTGCTGAATAAAGTATTTTTTCCATTACAGATTCAATTATTTTTTGTGCTTTGCATTGATTAACTAGTTAGGTTCCCTAAAACAGCAAAACATTTCAGCAGATCCATAAACTGGACTTGCAGTTTATTATAGAATGAGATTGGATATAGAATGAATAACTTTTGTAACTAGCACTGCCTCCTACAGGTTCCATATAAGGAATGAAAAGGAATATCACTTTACCCAGTGAGCAGCAAACTCTAAGACTTAGTCTGGGGTAAAATGTAAAGAAATTAAGTTTGATTATCGTGTGAGAGACTTATTATGACTCATTATGGAATAGTAACATCGCTAACATTCAAATTGAGGTTAAGGTGAACACAGCCTCTCTTAATCCTAAAGAGGCTGCATTTTAAACCAGATCTAGTGTGACCTATTGTTGCAGTTTATCTAGGACTGAGGGGCTTTCCTGAGACACAAGACTTGGTCTTGCAACCAGCCCCCATCCTGAAGCTATTTAGGGACTCACCAAGAGTTACCTCATTAGAACAAAAGATGCATCTATCACCCCTACCGCTCAAATTCCAGGGGTTTTTTTTCCCCAGGAATTCTGTGCTAGGTCCCAGGGACAAAGACCAAATATATATTCCCCATTATACCACATCTCCAAATAGGACTATTCTCGGCAGCTCCCACAATAAGTATAATGATAGTATTCAAGGGTTTGTAATCATACTCCTCATGAAAAAACTAAGAGGAAGTCAGCCCAGAAGCATGTGCCCCACTGCAGTCTCCCTGGTGGTGAGTCTTTTACCAAAGGGAGAGGTGTGCCTCCGTATATGAGGCAAATTGTACTACTGGACTCATGGTCCAGTCATTTCCCATCTTTTTAATGGCCATGTGTTATAATTTATTCCATCTCTCTCGAGTATCTTCTATCTTTTTGTCTTTTACCTTTGCTTTTAAATATGCATTAAAAATGTGTTTAACTCCACATCCCTCTCTAGGAACCAGTCTATCCCCTCAACTTTACAATCATGTTTCCTGTCCATGCCACCTACTTGCAATCTGTATCTCCTTACTTACAGCTCCCTTTTCAGCCATGCCGAGCTGGCATTCATCTCTTCTACACGCTGAAACTTCTCCTGTTGAAGTCAACATTGACCTCTAATATCACCAATTCAGTACACCCTTTTGGTCTTTACCTTGCTTGAACTTTCACCATTTGACTCTGTAGTCCTCTTACTGCTTCTCAGAGCTTTCTCCTCCCATGGCTTTCACGCATTAGATTCACTTGGCCCCTTGGTTTTCCTCCTCCCACTCTGACCCTCCCCTCCCCCCAAGTCCCTTCCCTCCCCGCCTCTGTTCCTTCCTCCATCCCCTCTTCAGTAGTGTTCCTAAGAGATTAGGCTCTAAGCTTTCTCTACTTCAAACTTGCATTACTCTGTAGGTTAAATCATTTACCTCCATGATTTCAATAACCATAAATAAACAGAATACTCCTAAATCAATATTTTCACAGACTTTATGTCAAAGAGCCTACTAGACATTTTCACTGTGTATCTTACCTCGAATTCAACATGCTTAAGTCTGGATTTGTATTTTCCCTTCAAAACCATCCAGTCCACTCAATTGCTTTTATGAGGAATATGGAAAGCAATACCAAGTTATTGAATTCCTACATCTCCAACATCCTACTGATCCCCTAGTCCCCACAATTCTACCTCTTACATGTGAAGCTTTTCACTTCTCTCCAACTTCACTGCTGCCACCAGCATCATCTCTCACCTGTACTGCAACAGCCTCTTACCTAGAGGCACCTGCATTGAATTTTGCTTTCCATCAACCTATTTCTACCCCGCAGCCAGGGTGATTATTTTAAAAATACAGATCTGGTAATGTCAAGTTGCTTAAAAAGGCTTCCCATGGTCTTTTAGATCAACTCTTAAATTCTTCTCTATCATCCTGGCCTAGCCCTTCACCCTAATCTCAAAACACTCCTCTACAACTTTTCTGCATTCAGCCCTATTAATTCTTCACATTCCTCAAATGCACTGTGCTTTTCTGCCCTCTGCCCTTTAAACATGCATTTTTCTCTGCCTTGAAACTCTTTTTTCCTATTTATTTTTTGACTCCATCCAGCTCTCAGCTTAAATGTCAGGTCCCTAGGGAGGTCTTTCCTCCCCCTGTGGAGTGGTAGTTCTCAACTCTTGGCTCCACATTAGAATCAGCAGGGGAAGCGTATTAGTCTGTTTCTGTTTCTTATAACAGAATACCTGAAGTTGGGCAATTTATAAAGAAATGAAATTTACTTCTTACAGTTTTGGAGCCTGGGAAGTCCAAAATCCAGGGAACATATCTGGTGAGGGCCTTCTTGGTAGTGACTTTCTACAGCAATGCATGGTGTCACATGGCAAGAATGGCCTGAACAAGAGAGTACTAATCTTCTCATAGTACTCAAGATCCAGTCACCTCTTACAGGCCCCACCTTCCACCACCATATTGGGGGTAATGTTCTAACATCAGCTTCTGTGGGACATTCGAACCACAGCAAGAAGTGTTTTTTTAAAAAAAAAATCAATGATCTGATTTAACTGCTCTGGGATGAGTTGTGAATTAAGGTCACCTGGAGGGCTTGTTAAAACTTGTCACCAAGTAATGCTGCTGCTGCTGCTGTTCTGGGGACCCTACTTTGAAACCATCATTCTAGATTAGACTAAGTTTGGGCTCCAGTGACATGCTTTCGTGGCTCATGTGCATCCCTTAGCACAGCACTCATCACACTTTATCATTATTCTTTTCTAAAATTGTTTTTTCTGCTAGAAAGGAATGACAATCCTTTCTTTGTGAGGTCAGGCATCCCGGCTTTCTTGTTTACCTTTGTGTCCCTAGGGTCTAGCACTGTGCCTGGCATGTAATAGAGGTTTATTAAAATATTTGTTAAATGAATAAATGAAAGGCTAAGATTGGGTAAGAAGGTGGTATCTAGATTATCCATGAATGAGCTAGGGCAGTAATAATATAGAGGTAAGACTAGGGTTTGCATTATATATCTAACTTGTTTTGTGTTTGTTTATGGTTTACTACTCATTCAAAATCTTGAGGTTGGCATATGTGCTTATGTGCTTTGAGGTGCCTCTATATGTTAATTCTCCTTATCTCTACCTCTGCCCTCAACATACATAAAGAACATCAAATAAATATATTTTGGCTGATTGTGGTACAAGACAATTCTGTGAAAATCTGGCACTTATTTGTGGTGTGGACACATGTGTACTCACATGTTTGTATATATGGTGGTCTATATTTTAGAAATATCTTAGAGTAGAAGAGAATCAAAGAAGACCAGATGTTATGCATTGTATAGCACCTCATTGCTAAAAAACTTAATTCTTTGGAACTGACCAAGCCTAAACTTTCTTTAGCCCTGATAAGTTTGTTGTGGATTGAATTACATTTTGGGGAGGATGTTTTGAGGTAGATCATACCCTTTTATTGCTTGCACTTTATTTTGATTTTTATTTCTTGAGTGAAAGACCAGAATAAATCATAGCATGTATTTACAAAATATTATATGTTTGTTTATTTACCATTAATTGAATATTTTCTATATCAAGCATAACCCTCTAGGATTTCTAAATGGCGGACACATTTTCTGCCCTCATTCACAGTTCAGTATGGGAGACACAAAAGTAAGCCAACAATTAAAATATGATAGAGTAAGTGCTGTAGTAGAGAATGTAACGACCACCTTGGGAATATCCAGGTCCCCCTCCCAGACAAGTGGAGACCTGCTGTGTTGTGTTCTAGCAACAGGTTATTAGCCAGGGTGGGTGTGTTAATAAAGGTTATCTCTTGTTTGTGGGTCATACCTAGGGGCACATTCTGAGATGTAGAGAATTTGAAGAAATGCTAAGTAAAGAAGTTTATCACACTGTTCAATCCTTGGGGATTCACGGACAAGGTTTAGCAGGACCATGCACAACAGAAAATGTGCAAAATTTCATATTTGTGGGTATGTATAAATCTTCTGAAGCAAGAGCTCATAGTTTTATCATGTTCTCAAAGGGGTTTGTGATTTTCACAGGAATTAAAACCATTGCTCTAATGCATAAAATGATGGAAGAGGGAGATTAAATGAAGAAGTGATCCTGTGGCTAGAGTTGTACTGGAATTTCCCTATGACTTTCCCCATAAATACAGAAGTGACTTGTGGTAGATGATACATTAAAAAAATATTTTAAAGTCAAACCATGCTTTGCATATGCTAGAATAATTCAGTAAAGAAACTTGGATTGAGCTATTTTGTGAACTAGAGAGTTTAAGAAAAACATCTTTATATATTTGTAAGTTCTGATGTTCGTATGTGAACTTCCCATCAAGATGTTCACAGTGATGTTTTGAGAGGCTAAACTGGAGTTCTGAGCAGCTAGCAGCCCTGCCTCAGTGGGAAATTAAGGGGAGGTGGATGTGTGAGTCTACAGTATGCCTCTCATGGGATATTTCTTTTTTTTTTTTTTTTTTTTGCCTTTTTTGTCTTTTTCCGTGTCCGGCAACGGATCGCAACCCTCGGCGTTGCTCCGGCGCCTCGCTCAGCCAGTGAGCGGGAACCGGCCTGTATGTGGGATCCGAACCCTCAGCGGGAGCGCCGCCGCGCTTCCCAAGCGGCGCACTATAGCAGTGCGCCACCGGGCCGGCCCATGGGATATTTCTTTTACCTGGTGGATGGCCCTAGTGCCTAGTTGTCCAACCCACAAAGAGGGGGTCCCTCACCCGGCAAGCTTGCTTATCCTGCCTGACGATTGTTCTGGCATTAGGAGCCTGGTCTTGTGTTCTCCCTGTTGCTGCATGGAAACCCCACCCGGGGCAGCCCCTAGTTCCACTGATGGAAGGAACAAATTCAATACACCAACACAATAGGAAACGAGTTTAAAGGTTTTTACTCACAGATCCTGGGCAGGGAGGATGTGATGAGTTGAGAGGGCAGTGTGAATAGTCAGGCAGAGAGAAAAGCACTTGACAGCTAGTATTATATACAAGGGTACTTCAAAAAGTTCACGGAGAGATAGAATTAAAAGAGAATACCCATGAACTTTTTGAAGACCCTTCCTGCTAAGGGAATAGTGTCTCAAATTAAGTTCTCGGGCAAATGCCTGAATCGTTCATTTAAAAGGAAGCAGAGGGAAAGTTGGAGCTCTGTTTGTTAGGCAGGAGAGATGCTAAACTCTTATCTCTGGCCACCAGCTTAAGCCCTTTGGATGTGGTGTTCTATTTCTATTGTCTAGACAGCACCATTTGCTGTGTTGTTTCCGTTACACAACACCGGTAATGTCACCATGACTGCTATTCCAAAGAATTCTACTAGAAGCTGTAATTTGTGCCACAGGCACAAATTTTTTTTCCTCCAGTTTTCACAACAACTATACATATCAGTTATAATATGCATTTATAGGTGAGGAAACCAAGGCTCAGACAGGCTAAGAAACTTACTCTAAACTAGTCAGCTTATGTTCAGGAGGGCCACAATTTGAACCTAGCTTTGGCAGATTCAAAAATCTGTGCTCTTTGCATAGCATTATCCTGATTTACTTTATGATAATGTGGTTTAATTAAGGTATTTCTAGTTTTAAATAGCTGAAATCTGGACTAGCTTTAAGAAAAAGGAAAATTTATTGTAAGGGTAAGGAGTGTCTTGAGCAACCTAAAGCTGAGCATGCAACTGGCCTCTAGAAGGAACTAGAACCGAGAAGTGGAAAGCCGTAATTCTTTCTCTGATGCTTATCTTACCTCCTCGCTCGCACATCTGCTCTATTCTCTCTCTCGCTTTCTCTGCTGATCATACAGTTGATGCCATAGGGCTGCTCACAGCTTCCACCAAGCATGGAGATTAGCTGTCCCTAAATCCAAATTTCTGGTAGAGAAAATCTGATTGGCTGTGCTTCAGACAGACATCCGTCCTGGGTCCAATCAGCTTTAGCCAAGGAGGCATAATTACATTGTCCAGATCTGGCTCCAGGGGATTTGAAAGCATTCCCTTTACCAGTAGGAATGTCTGACTCTTGTATTTTCTCACTCACATGGTTTGGCTCTGGGTACTCTAATCATACACGTTATGGGAAGAAATTTAGGAGTTTCCTTCCAGGTTTGACCCATGGTTATAGCTCTTTGAAGGGAAAATAAGACTAGGACAGTCTTGGCCAATATGTTGTTGTATCAATAATTTTTCCTCTTTTAAAGCAGGTCATCATTTTTCCCCCAATCTCATTTCTTATAGCCCAATTTTCTTCTTCTCTCTTCTTTCTTCTCTCTCCTTTCCCCTCTCTTCTTTCTCTCTCTTCCTTACCTGCCCCCCCACCCCCCCAGCCACACTCATACACAGCAGTACAATTAGAGTATCTTCTCCAAAGAAATCACCTACCTCCTTTGTTCTTTGGAGCTCAACTTTTCCCTTGGGCTTCAGTAGCAACAGTTCTACTTACTCCCTTTGCCAGTATAAAATGAATAAAACCCTACCCAAACCTGTTTTTCTTACTTTCCCAATACTCACTACATATCCAGACGTGGGTTCACTGCTCTGACTGGACACCCTAGGAAGAATACATTCGCCTGGGGCTCTTATGAATAAATGGTGGTCACTGACTCCTTTATCAACTGAAGTAGCTCCTAAGGAAGGAGGCCACATCTCAGCACCCAGTTACATACACCTATACTTTCTATTTTCTTCAGCAGCTGTAAGGAAAAAGAAACTCAAGGGGAAAACCTTATTGTTACAATTTTTTGTAGGTGGCCCAAACTTTTGAACGTTTAGTGTTCCAAAAGTTTGTTTGCAGGTCAGTTGTTTAGAACTTGGAACTCATTTTGCTATGGAAACAACACTATACTTGGCTAGTTTAGGTTTCTAGCCAAACTGTAAATGAACATTTGGCCTACAACATAGTTGAAATGGTAATTATGACCTTGAGATTTTACACAAACTTAAAATTGGAGTCTGAACCCTTCTTGTCAATAACTCTGAATTCATTAGTTTCCTAAATTCTCGATAGTCTGAGCTTCTCTAAAGTTCGATATTTCCTGGGAACTTCTATTTTTCTCTTACTCTAAGGGTGGTAGAGAGAAACCATGGAGGTATATAAGCAGATGATGGATGTGGGTTCCAGGTATTGGAAGATGCAGCAGGTAGTAGGTGCAGAATACAGAGCAGAATACAGGATGGTGAGTTTTATATTCTTAGTGACTCCCATAGGAAAGATAGAGGCTGGAGAAGAGGAGTAGGGAGGAAAGAATGGCCGGCTACAATTTTTGATAAATAGGTATTGTCATTAGTTGGTCGATGTCTGCATTTAAAATATGTATTAGCTATTTTTTTCTTGCATGCAGTTCTTTGAGTTGTTCTTTCTCCTCCATTAGCCTGCAGTAAGTGAAGAATGGATTTCACAACGTCCCTTACTTGTTTAGCTGGATCCCTGAACTCACCTCCCTGGGAAGAGGCATCATGACAGCACGGAAGTCCAGCCAGGTAATGGGAAGGTGTGACCCAGTGTCGCATGCAGGGCTGTGTTACATAATTGCAGCCTGCCTTTGTGGGACTCTTGCTTATGTGGCTTTCAGCAGATGATTTCATCCCTTTTTCTGACTTGGAACCAGATAACTTTACGTTCTCAGCAAACAGATGGACAACAACATTGAAATAAGATCTTGTACTGAAATAGTCTTTGAGTCATACTCTTTGCCTGTTCAATCAGACAGGAAACTTGCCCCTTCCTTCTTGCGGAAGCCTTCTCAGTGCTGAGAATTCAGTGTACTCAGGGTTATTGGACTCTCTTCTCAATGTGTGTCTAATATTTTTCTTCTTAATCAAGAGTGGGATTCTGCTAATATAAGAATATTCACCTAATTCATTTTGGCAGAATACGTGGCCTTTTGCCTAAGCAGATGTTTAAAAATAGGATTAAGTTTTTCATTAACCTGTTTGTCCTCCTTCCAAAAATGGTCCTGACAGGAGAAAAAGGGGAGCTTGATTTCACCCATAACTTTATTTTGGGAAGCAAAGTTGCTGTAGTTGAAACTCACTCGACTTGGTCATCGGGTTCTAGTATACATTGTGCCAGTAACTGTCTGTATGACCTCAGGAAGGTCAGTTAATCTTTCAGTGCTGTTTCCTTATCTGTAAAATGGGCATAATAAAACCTCAACTGAAGTGTTGTTGTATTAAATGAGATAATGTCTGTGAAAGCATTCAGCTGAGATAACAATGCTGTATGAGTATTAATACAAATTTTGATTAGTTTTCAGAGATTAGAACTATCCTTCCTCTAAAACAAAACAGTTTATAGTGAGCAAAGAGTAAATAATCCACTCCAAGATTTACTTATTCTAAATCAAGTGTATTATGCTCAAAGCCTTTTATTTGATACTTACTGGAAAGGAGAAATAATGTTCACTCCTGTGTGATTCCATCTTCCATTTGATTTTTTAATACCTTATAAAATACATAGTCTCATTATGTATTTATACATAATTATAATTATGCATTACAAAATGCATAGTCTAATTCAGAGTACAGTGTGGATCACAATGCTTCAACCTGCTCATTTGGGGGTATTTATTGTCATCATGCTTTCTGGTAAGAGACACAAGCTGATGTGATATCAAAAGAACATCCGAGCAATCTGAGCTGGTGATCTGAAACAATCAGCATGAACTGGGTGGGTGGCTGCCCCAGTTTATAGAATTCTTTTGGGGACAATTTTATCTGATTTCTGCTTCCTTCTCTCTCTCCGGTTTTGATAGCCATATATACGTACCACAGCATGTATGTTGTCCAAGTTTCCGTAGAAGTATGTGTAAAAACTGCAGGTTGAAAAGATTGGAAAATTATTTTCAGGAGTAAGTGACACCATATAATAACATTGTTTACTCTCAAAAGTTTTGTCTTTGTTGGTCAACTCATGAATTACTTCCACCAAAATAGGATAAAAAAAATTTGGATTGGTGATTTTCAGTATAACCACTGAGCAGGAGCACTTCAGCCTTAGTGTGTGTGGGCATATTAGGTCGCAGGAAAGGAAGGCAGATACTTAATAAGGGCCCCCTGATCCCCATAGAATGGTCTGGGAGCCTTGCACCAAAGTTTCTATCATTCGTCTTGATTTGTTCTCATCCTTACAGGAAGGTGAATGAATCTCTCCTCCTCATCCCATTTCTTGGTTTGCTGTGTTGATGTCTTACATGACTATTAATCTTTATTCACTGTGCTAATCAGAGGAGTCATAACATACCCCTTTGTCTTTAGATAAAATTGAAAAGTTTTATATGGTGTTAACATATCACTAATGAGCCTCTTTGTGTTTTGAGAAAGCACTGGATATTAATAAACAATGAGGAATGAAGTTAAGTATGGCTTTCCGTGGTTATCTTTTACTTTTATTATAGCTTAAAAATGTTTATAAATGAGTAGTTAATTTTTTTTTTTTTTTTTAAAGATGATCGGTAAGGGGATCTTAACCCTTGACTTGGTGTTGTCAGCACCATGCTCACCCAGTGAGCTAACCGGCCACCCTTATATGGGATCCGAATCCGTGGCCTTGGTGTTATCAGCACTGCACTCTCCCGAGTGGGCCACGGGCTGGCCCATTAATTTTTTTTTTAATTGAATGCCTTGGTTGGAGAAATTTTGTTTCCTGTCATCAGCAAAGCTTACCTCTTACCCATCTCTTTGACTTTGCTCATACAATTCCTTTTGCCCAGAAGGCTCTTCCTCCTCCACCCTGTTTTCTGCCCACACTTCTACCCATTAAACTCTCCAGGTCCTGCAGGGCCAGGCCCTCCTGGATACCAGTGGTATGGCACTGCTCTGACTGGTTAACATGCCTAACCTGTTTTTTCCTATACCCCTCGAAGTCTTATGTCTTATCCATCTTTGTATTTCCAGCACCTAATAAAGAACCTGGTAGAAATAATAGGAGCTTAAAATGTTTCTTGTATGAAGCAATGAGGGTTACAGCATTATACTAAGAGAGGAAGCCCAGGAGAAGGTGTCTAACTATATAGGGGAGGAGAAGGATGGGTAGGAAGGTGTCCTAGAAAAGATATGAGGATACTTCAAAAAGTTCGTGGAAAGATTTGTATTATCTTTAATTCTATTTTTCCATGAACTTTTTGCAGTCCCCCTTTTATAGCTTGAGTAACATTTTGTGGGATGAGGAGCTATGAGGTAAAAAAAAGATGGGGAAAAATGACCTTGGTAAATGGAGAACCAGAGGAATTTGTGAATGAGAAATTTGGGGTACCTAGAAATAGTTTAGTTTGGCTGAAACTTAGATGTGAAGTGAAAAAGGATGAAAAGAGGATGAATCTAAAAAGGAAGACAGGTTGTATATTTCTTTGAATTTTAAAAAATCATTTAGGTTATTAACCAGAATTACCTCTCTGATGCACTGATCAATAGTATGAAAGCCAAGTGTGGGATTAGATTTCATGTCATTTGATTAGAAGAGCTTGGATGTTGAATTAATTTTTATGTAACAATTACTTCAATGTAAATGGATGGGTATATTGGTCTGTGTTTGAAACAAATGTTCACTGAAATCAAAAACTGAAATCATAGAAGCTTTAAGAGGATTCCTCCTGACTTAGAGGTAAAAATACTGGAGTCTCAATTTCACCCTCAGTGGTTAAATATTGAATTTCCCATATCAAGGGACAACTTTATAGCTGAAACTGTTTCAGTGAGGCTTTCCTGGTATATCAGTTAATAACCATTTGAAAATGTGATACTCATAAAGAGCTTGTAAGTAGATGAGTTTAGATTATTTTCTATAATGACTACTTCTGGGAAGATTAAAAGAGATAATGTATACAAAATGCTTAGTACCAAGAACCATGCCTGGCACACATAGAAAGTACTCAATAATATAATTTGTTTCTTTCTCAAATTCCCAAGAGCTGAGGAAGCTTCCAGTTTATCATTATGAACTTTCAGAAGGAACTTTAAGAAAAACAACCCCCTGCTTCCAAGTCTACTGCTGAAATATCCGTTAATTCTTTTGCAAGAGTTTGGAATTTCCTTGGTGATTTTAAACAAGATTCCGTCTCTCATATGTGCTCATTGTATGAGTCTTAGATCACTAAGGTTGATCTGATTTGAGTACGGACTTTGTTACAAAAACATGTATGCATATGCAAACAGGAGAAGGATGTGAACTATGTGAAGGGATCCTGATGTGTTTTTAGAAGGTCCTTGGAAACAGTTTTTCTATCTCAGACAAGCAAGAATACTACCCCCCCCCCAAGCCTTTCCCAGTTCTATTTTGTCTGTGTCTGACTGAAAGTGATTTCATTAACTTTCACAGTACTGACTTTTTTTTTTCTCAAGGAAGTTGGTGATGAATGTGTAATTCACAAATGTACTGAAGCAGCATCAATATCTACTTCAAAATCTGTAATTATTTTAAGAATACTTTGCCCAAAGACAATAATTTAACACATGCAGCTGCAGGAAGTGTCATTACATTTTATCCTGTTAATCATGACTTTTCATTTAGATCAAACCACTCTTCTAAATCTATTTCACCCATTTTCAATTTTAGGTTTCCTTATGCATATATGAAAAGTGAAGTAATAGCTATTAATGTGGTTGGCTTTATTAGCAGCAGAGGAATATGCACACAGTTAAATTATGCTGGTTTTATATTAATATTACTAATGTTCCAAATAAGAATTAAGTTAAATTTATTACCCAAATGGTTGATTTTCATCTAATTTATAAAATTAAAATAATGCCTTAAAAGAATAATTCTAAGAGAGACTCCTGAGACTGGGGACTGAGTAAAAACTCCAGGCAGCCCTTCTCCCACCTGCACAGAGTAGGCAAGAGAGCCTCCTGCAAGAGCTCCATAAATACTGCTTATGCATAGGTGGTCCACCACAGCCACAACCACAGCTATTACTGCCACAAGGATGGCTCACTGCCATAGTAGCAGCTAGGACCACCCTGCAGACAGCCTGCTGCACACTTGATGCATTGACTTAAGGAGAGTCACCAGTGGAGCCTGCAAATAGAGGAGGAAGTATTTCTCCTCACAGCCCACTCCAGAATAATAGAAGAAACAACTGCTCTAATGGATGACCAGACATCAACAGAGAGATACGAGAAATATGAATAAGCAAGAAAACATGACACCACCAAAGGAATACAGTAGTTCTCAAGTATCAGACCCCATAGAGCAGGAAACCCTTGAAATAACTGAAAAAGAAGTCTGAGCAATTATCTTAAGAAAACACAAAGAGATAAGAGAAGACTCAATTAGAGAACACAATGAAACAAGAAAAAATATCCAGGATATGAAAGATGAATTTTACAAAGAGATTAATACCTTAAAAAAGAATGTAGCAGAACATCTGGAACTGAAGGATTCATTAATGAAAAAACAAAAAACAAAACAAAACAAAACCCAACTGAGAGCTTAAGCAGCAGGTTAGAGCAAGTAGAAGAAAGAATTTCAGATCTCAAGATGGCCTTTGCAAAATAACCCAGGCGGACCAAAAAAAAAAATTAATTAAAAAAATGAAAATCTAAGAGAGCTAGCAGACAATCTTAAGTGTACAAACATCTGAATCATGAGTATTCCAGAAGGGGAAGAGAAAGGAAAAGGCATTAAAAACCTATTCAATGAAATAATAACAAAAGTTCCCAGGTATAGGGAGAGACATGAACGTTCAGATTCATGAAGCTCAAAGATCTCCAAACAGATTCAGTCCAAAAAGATTCTCTGTGAGATACATTATAGTCAAAGTGGCAAATCTTGGAGACAAAGAAAGAATTCTAAAAGCAGTAAAAGTGTCAAGTCACCTATGAGGGAGCCCCATCAGACTAACAGCAGATTTCTCAGCAGAAACTCTACAGGCCAGAAGAAAATGGGAAGATATATTCAAAATATTAAAAGAAAAAAACCCTGTCAGCCAAGAATACTATACCCAGCAAGGCTATCCTTCAGAAATATGAGAAATGGTGTATTTCCCTGACAAACAAAGACTACAGGACTTCATCACCACACCACCACACCACCACACAACTAGCCCTGCAAGAAATCTTCAAGGGAGTCCTGCATCTGGAATCCAAAATGTGACAATCACTACCACAAATAGACAGGAGAGAACAAAACCCACTGGTAAAACAAAAACACAAATGAGAAAGATAAAGAAACTAAATCTTACCACCTAAGAAAAGCAACAGACATTGGAGATGAATAATAAAAGGTGAAGAAAAGAACAAAAGATATTTAAAACATCTAAACAAAAAGAAATAAAATGCCAGGAGTAAGACAATACCTGTTAATAACAACCCTAAATGTAAATGGATTAATCTCCCCATTCAAAAGACACAGACTGATTGGATTAAAGAGCTAGACCCAACTACATGCTGTCTTCAGGAGACTCACCTCACCTGCAAAGACACACAGAGTAGAAGTGAAAGGGTGGAAAAAGATATAACACACAAATGGAAACCAAAATCAAGCAGGAGTAGCTATTCTTATATCAGTTAAAATAGACTTTAAACCAAAACCCATAAAGAGACAAGGTCACTATATGCTGATAAAAGGATTTATCCAGCAAAAAGATATAACAATTATAAATATGTATGCACTCAACACTGGAGCACCCGGCTATATAAAACAGTACTAGACCTAAAGAAAGAGATAGATCCCAACACAATAGTGGGGGCCTGAACACCCCTCTCTCAACATTGGACAGATCATGTAGGCAACAAATCAGAAGAGAAACACAGGATTTAAACTACACCTTAGACCAATTGGACCTGGAAGATATCTTCACAACATTTCATCCAACAACCACAGAATATACATTCTTCTTCTTTTTTTTTTTTTTTTTTTTTTTTTTTTTTTTTTTTT
>NW_007726523.1:626444-663651 GCF_000696425.1 Galeopterus variegatus
TCTTTTGTCTTTTTCTGTGTCTGGCAACGGATCGCAACCCTCAGTGTTGCCCCCGTACCGGACCGGGGACCGGCAACGGGATTGCAACCCTCGGCACTGCTCCCGCGCCTCACTCAGCCAGTGAGCGGGAACCGGTCTGTATGTGGGATCCGAACCCTCGGGTGGGAGCGCCGCCGCACTTCCCAAGCAGCGCACTATCCAGTGCGCCACCGGGCCAGCCCAGAATATACGTTCTTCTCATCAGCACATGGAACATTCTCCAGTGTAGACATCATGGTAGGTCACAAATCAAGTCTCAGCAAATTTAAAACAATCTAACTCATTTCAAGAATCTTTTCAGACCATAATAGATTAAAACTGGAAATAAATAACAAGTGAAACTCTGGAAACTCTACAAATACATGGAAATTAAATAACAGGCTCCTGAATGACCTGTGTGTCCAAGAAGAAGTTAAATAGGAAATCAAAAAAAAAAAATTTCTTGAAACTAATGAAAATAAAGACACATCATACCAAAACCTGTGGGATACTGCAAAAGCAGTACTAGAGGGAAGTTTATTGCAATAAATGCTTACATCAAAAGAATAGAAAGACTTCAAATAAACAGCCTAATGCTACACCTCAAAGAACTAGAAAAACAACAATCCGATCCTAAAAGTAGTAAATGGAAAGAAATAGTTAAGATGAGAGCAGAACGAGATGAAATAGAGACCCCCCAAAATGATATAAAAGATCAATGAAACAAAAAGTTGTTTTTTTTAGAAGATAAAATAGACAAACCATTAGCTAGGTTAAAATAAACAACAAAAGGAAGACTCAAATAACAAAAATCAGGAATGAAAAAGGAGATATTATGACTGATACCACAGAAATGCAAAGAATCTTTAGAGACTTATTATAAACAACTGTATGCCAACAAATATGAAAAACTGGAGGAAATTAATAAATTTCTGGACACATACAAACTATCAAGACTGAGCCAAGAAGAAACAGAAAACCTGAATAGACCAATAACAAGCAACAAGATTGAAGCAGTAACCAGCAGTCTCCAAAAAAAGAAATGCTTAGGACTGGATGGATTTACTGCTGAATTCTATCAAACCTTTAAAGAGGATCTAGTACCAATTCTCTTCAAGCTATTCCAAAACACTGAAACAGGCCACTCTCCTAAACTCATTCTATGAGGCCAACATCATCCTGATACCAAAACCAGACAAACATACAACATGAAAAAGAAGACTACAGACCAATATCTCTAATGAACACAGGTGCAAAAATCTGCAACAATATATTAGCAATCAAAATACAGCAACACATCGGGCTGGCCTGGTGGCGCACTGCTATAGTGCACCGCTTGGGAAGCGCGGCGGCGCTCCCGCCGAGGGTTCGGATCCCACATACAGACCGGCCGCTCACTGGCTGAGCGAAGGGCAGGAGCAACACCGAGGGTTGCGATCCCGTGGCTGGTCCTGGTCCGGTATGGGCGCGACACTGAGGGTTGCGATCCGTTGCCGGTCACGAAAAAAGACAAAAAGGAAAAAAAAAAAAATACAGCAACACATCAAAAAAATTATGCACCATGATCAAGTGCGATTCATCCCAGGGATGCATGAGTGGTTTAACATACACAAGTCAATAAATGTGATACACCAAATCAGTAAAATCAAGGATAAAAACCTTATGATTATCTCAATAGATGCAGAAAAAGCATTTGGCAGAATTCAACATTGCTTCATGATAAAGTCTTTCAGCAAATTAGGTGTAGAAGGAAAGTATTTCAACACAATAAAAGCCATCTACAACAAACCTATCACTCCTTCAGAACAGGGGCAAGAGAAGGATGCCCACTCTCAACATAAGTACTAGCCAGAGTAATCAGGCAAGAGAAAGAAATAAAGGGCATCCAGACTGGAAAAGAAAAAATTAAACTATTCCTGTTTGTGGATGACACGATCCTATATATAGAAAAACCTAAAAACTCTACGAAAAAAAAAAAAAACCAAAACAAACTCTTAGAGCTGATAAACAATTTCAGTAATCTTGCAGGATACAAAATCAAAATGCAAAAATCAGCATTTTTATACTCCAGTAATGAACTATCAGAAAAAAAAAATGAAACCAAGCAAGGTCATTTACAGTAGTCACCAAAAAAATAAAATACCTGTGAATCCATTTAACCAAGGAGGTGAAAGATCACTACAACAAGAACTACAAAACACTACTGAAATAAATTAAACAGGACACAAAAAGGTGGAAAGACATTCCATAATTATGGATTGGAAGAATCAACATTGTGAAAATGTCTATACTACCAAAAGTGATCTACAGATTCAGTGCAATCCCCATCAAAAATAGTGACATACTTCACAGAAATAGGAACAACAATTCTAACATTCATGTGGAACAACAAAGGACCCTGAATAGCCAAAGCAATCTGAGCAAAAAAAAAAAAGCCGGAGGCTTTCTTCCAATTATACTACAAATTATGCTACAAACTGGCAAATTCCATTTATACTATAAAGCTATAGTAACCCAAACAGCATGGTACTGGCATAAAAATAGACACTTGGACCAGTGGAACAAAATAGAGAACCAAGAAATCAATTCACCTACTTTCAGTCAATTGATCTTTGACAAAGGCAACAAAAACATACATTGGGGAAGCCTGCCTCTTCAAGAAAAAAAGGTGCTGGGAAAATTGGACATATATATGCAGAAGAATGAAACTAGACCTGCACCTCTCACCATATACCAAAATCAACTCAAAATGGAATAAAGACTTAAGTATAAGACCTGAGACCATAAAACTCCTGAAAGAAAACATAGGGGAAACACTTAGGAAGTAGGACTGGGCAAAGACTTTATAAGACCCCAAAGGCACAGGCAACAAAAGAAAAAATAAATGGGGTTATATCAAACTAAAAAGCTTCTACACAGCAAAGGAAACAATCAACAGAGCAGGAAGACAACCTACAGAATGGGAGAAAATATTTGCAAACTACACATCTGACAAGGGATTAATATCCAGAATATACAAGGAACTCAAACAATTTCATGGTAAAACAAAACAAAACAAAACAAATAGTACATTCAAAAAATGGGCAAAGGAGCTGAATAGACATTTTTCAGAAGACATACAAATGGCCAACAGGTACATGAAAAATGCTCAATATCACTAGTCATCAGGGAAATGCAAATCAAAATCATGTTGAGATATCATCTTACCCCAGTTAGACTGACCATTATTAAAACAATGGAATAACAAATGCCAGTGAGGATGTAGAGAAAGGGGAACTCTTCTACATTGTTGGTGGGACTGTAAATTAGCACAGCCATTATGGAAAACAGTATGGAGGTTTCTCAAACAACTACAGATAGAACTATCATATGATCCAGCAATCCCACTTGTGGTTATATATTGAGAGGAACGGAAATCATCATGTTGAAGGGATACCCACACTCCCGTGTTCATCACAGCTTTATTTACAATAGCCAAGATATGAAAACAACCTAAATGCCCATCGACCTGACTGGATGAGGAAAATGTGGTATATATACACAAATAGAATACTACTCAGCCATAAAAACGAATGAAGTTCTACCATTCGCAGCAACATGGATGAGCTTGGAGAAAATTATGTTAAATGAAATAAACCAGACACAGAAAGAGAAATACCACATGTCCTCACTTGTAAGAGAGTGCTAAGAAAGAAAGAAGGAAAGAGGGACCACAATAATATTTTGAACTTTCGGAAGGAGAGAACAAATCTTTGGTTAACAGAGGTGGGAAAGGGGGAGAGAGAGGGGGATTATGGAGAAATTGGGGAAGGGGCAGAAAGAATAAAAATATGCTAATAATAATGACTTGATAACCACATATTGTACACAAATAATGATGGTCAACTCTGTACCCCCAAAATATATATAATCAATTATGCTTCAATAAAAGAAATTACTAAGGCTTAAATGTATATTATTGTGAATTCTATTATAAATTTGGTTAAAAAGTTTGTCATCAAATAAAATTATTTTTTTGCCGCTTTACTGAGATAAAATTCACATATCAGAAATTTCATCCATTTTAAGTGTATAGTTTGGCTTTTAGTAACTTTATGAGTTATGCAATCATCACGACACTTTTATTACCCCCAAAAGTTACCTGGTGTCCCTTTGCAATCCCCACTTTCACATCTAGTCCCAGTAAAAACAGTGAACATGATTTATTTTTCAGTGAAAATGCAAATAAGGATTTTGGTGGGCACAAGGTCAGAATATAAGTAGTAGAATTACTGGAGAAAGAAATACATGGAACAGAAATTAGTACCTATAACTTGTTATTTCTTTCAAACAAACTGCAATAGAAATAGTTGCCAAAATTTACAATTTTTTTTACAGTAAGTAATTTAACCACAAAATTTTTGTGAAGAAACTGATATTGAATATAAAAAATCCTCAGCATGCAGTATGTGTTTTCTCTTTGCAGACCATTATCAGATTTTAGAAATGTTTTGTGTTTTTGAAGAACTACTTTGTAAATCAGTGCCTATGAATAGTATTGACTTCTTGTTTTTTGGCAAAAGAATTCTCTAAATTTTGATTGTATTTTAGTTGAAATAAGTTGGGAAATTGTAACCAAAGTAAGCAGGCAAAATATTCAGCTTTTGAAGTTTTGTAAATTGCCCTTATGAAAAACAAGGCTTGCAGACAGGAAAGCTCTAGAACTTATTCTTACAAATACAAGGTAGGACCTGAGCAAATTAAATAAGAACTCAAACACAGACTATATGCAGGATTTATTTTGAAATTTTACGGTTGCACTTGAATCATCTGGACTTGTGAGAAGAATCTTTTGGTGGAACTACTGTTTTTAATGGGATAAATTTATATATATATATTTTACCAGAATTTAAAATAGGCTGAATTTTAGAAGGCTTGTGATTTCAAGGTATCTAAATTTGGTGAAGTAGTAAAAAGAATCATAAATAAGCAGAATTAATTTGATGAGTTTTGTTTGTATAAGTTTTTCAAAGAAAGGTATTACGAGCAAAATGTAATATCTTTAAAAATACTTTGGCTTAAGCATTTATAAATTTCAATATAAAAATAGGGAAATTAAGAATAGGGCTGGCTGGTTAGCTCAGTTGATTAGATCACGGTGTTATAATACCAAAGTCAAAGGTTTAGATCTCCATACTAGCCAGCTGAGGAAAAAAAAAAAGAATATAATCCATTTAGTAGAATTTCCCCTGAACTTGCTAGGTACTTGAGCACTAAAGAGAGAGTATCTTCTCAATTAAAATTATTACGGTCTACAGAAAAAGGTCAATTGAATGTGTTACCAATTTCAAATTTATTAACTATGGAATGCTACTTTGAAGAAGATTGCAAGAATTTTTATTAAGAATTAAAGATGTCATATTGAAAACATAACATTCTTTGTAAATATAGCAATGACTAAGTGAGAAACTGATTAAAGTACCTGAAGATGTACCAAGAATAATTTTTTGTCATATATTTATCTTAATATTAAATATAAAGAAATTTAAAAATGTTTTATTGAAGACAATTTTTTTTTTTTTGTCTTTTTTCATGTCTGGCAACGGATCGCAACCCTCAGTGTCACGCCTGTACCGGACCGGGACCGGCAGCGGGATCGCAACCCTCGGTGTTGCTCCCGCACCTCGCTCAGCCAGTGAGCGGGAACCGGTCTGTATGTGGGATCCGAACCCTCGGCGGGAGCGCCGCCGCGCTCCCAAGTGATGCACTGTAGCAGTGCGCCACCGGGCCGGCCCTTGAAGACAATTTTTAATTGAAATATTTTTAGTCCACCAATATAATAAAGCCAGTTATTTTGTCAATTAATGTATATTTTTAAAGTTTTTATAATTTCCATTATTAGCATCTTTCATTTTCAAGGTGACCTGGCTTGAATGAGAAGTTTATGGTCATTCCATCTTTAAAAATTAGATAATTACAATGTTATTTCATCTTTTCCAGATTATAGAAAGTGAGTACCTCCCCAATTCACTTTATGAAGTCAGCATACCTTTAATTACCAGGATAAGACAATTTGATATGATCAAAAAGGAATGTAAACTTGGTTTAATATCAGAAAATCTAGGTGCCTAATCCATTATAAAACTTTGAAAGATATGTAACATATGATCACATCAATGGTTGCTGAAAAGCCATTTGATCAATTCAGAACTATTCCTAATAAAACTCTTAAGTAATAGAAGGAAACTACTTAAATGTAACAAAAACTGTGAAAAACTAACAACAAACTTTATTATAAATGGTGAAATACTAAAACTAAATGAGGAATGTCTATCACCAGCATTTTTACTTATCATTATCTTTTATGATCTAGCAAATGCAATAAGGCAAGAAGTTATGTTGTTTGATATACTCTCTGGAAAAGAAGAGTTAAATATCTTTTTCTGTTACTGATATGATTGTGTACATACCCTTAACATGAGGGACATGGCTGGATGCAAGACAAATGTGTAAATCAAAATCTTTTCTCTATTTTACCAATGAGCACTAAGACATGGGGAGAAATCTTCCCTCAAATAATATAATAAAACCATAAAAATATACATAACATGTACATTTCTTTCAATTCAGAAATAGAATAGCAACTCGGGCTTTCAAAATTGCATAAATGACCATAAACTTCTATATTGATAAAGAAATGCCCTATTATATCCAAGAAAAGTATGAAAAATAATACTATAGAGTCCCTATAATTGAGATAGTTGTAGTGGATTGAATGTCCCCCCCAAACTCACTGAAGTTTGAGTTGTGTCCCCCAGGTTTTGTGTATTAGAAACTTGGTCCCCACTGTGACTGTTAAGAAGGTGGGAAATCTATTATGGTAATTGAAAGCTGGAGCCTTGAAGAGGTGATTAGATGGTAAGACCATGCCATAGTGAATGGATTAAAAATGGTGGTGAGGGGCATGGTTCTGAGGGCTTTAAAAGAAGAGAATGGAGAGTCTGTCTGTCTCTCTCTGCTCTTGCTGCTCTCTGCTCTGCCATCTTTGCAATGTGATCCTCTGCCATCACTGTTGCCATCACCAAGGCTCTTACCAGATTCGTTCCCTGGACTTTGGACTTTCTAGCCTCAGGAACTGTAAGCAATAAATTTTGTTTTCTTTATGAAATATCCTGTTCCATGTATTTTGTTATAAGTAACAGAAATGAGCTAATACAATAGTATTGGCATAGAAATATACAAATAGACATTGGAACAGAATATATTAAAAAATAGATACTTAAGAATACAGACAATATTTGATACATGTTGCAGTCCATTCAGTAAAAGAATCAAGGGTTACTTAATTATTCTGGCATAGGTTGTTCTCTGTCTGGTTAAAATATAACAGGACTCATCACAAATGATATTGAGATAATTACTTGATGGATTAAAGACAAATTAAAAAAAGAAAACAATAGACATCTCACAAGAAAATCTAAGAAAGTACACATGTACAATCTAAAGCTTGAGAGCCCTTCTTACAGGACTGAGAACCCCAGATGCTATGTAAGAAAAAGACAAATATATACAATCAAAAACCATTGTATATGGAAATAGTAGCATAAAATAAATCAGTAGACTGATGTCTGGAAAAGATATTTATAAAATATATTGCAAGAAAAGTGTTAACTATAGCTTACAAAGAGCTCTTATAAATCGGCGGGAAAAATATAAGCCATTCTGAAACAAAATGGACAGAGGATGAATAGATTCACAGATCTAAGATATATGGTGTGTGTGTGTGTGTGCATGCATGTATGTGTGTGTGTGCATGTGTGTATCTGTGTGTGTCTGTACCATACATGAGGATGGTTAAGTGAGCAAAGAGAAAAATGTTTAGAAGACACCAAAGGCTGTTAACTTTGGTATATGGGTGAGTGAGGGGCCAATGTGAGTAGAAAGTAAAATATCATGCCACTTTTGTTACAAACTGCTGAGGGAGATAGATGTATAGAGTGCCTCATAAGTGCCATGGTTGAGGAACAAAGCTGGGTTAGAAAAGAAGGGAAGGCCTGTGCCCTTCAGATGAGTAGTGAGGACCCTGGGCAATAAATTACTTTCTTTACTACTGGCCTTATGAGATAATTATTTGCAACTAGTGACGTTATGGCTTTTTTTTTTGGCTGCTGGCTGGTACAAGGATTGAACCCTGGACTTTGGTGTTATCAGCACCATGCTCTAACCAACTGAACTAACTGGCCAGCCTGACATAGTGACTTTTTCATGAGATAAGTAGAGTTCTGTTGGTCAGACGTGAGTTTAAAAATTATTGTGAGTCCCTTGGAAAAAGGTGCTTTGCAAAAACATGTCACATGACTGTAACCATGGCTTATATAAACTGATCATCATATATTTAATCTGAATATGATTCCTCTCCAGGGGAATGAGAAGGATCCACTTAAGGAGTGCTGATTTGTAAGAAAGACCTTTCTGAGATTCCGTTTTGTAAGAGAGGCCGACACTTGCACACAGAACCTGTGGTGGTTACTACAGTAGTGAAGTCCCCGAGATGCTCCTTGCGAGGGCCATCCTGTAGCATGTGCTGTGGGGAGATGTACTGAAATGACAGCCAGCCCTCCTGAGACGTCTTCTGAGGAGGAGATGGAAGACTTCAGGGGACCAGTGATAAATGTGGAAGGGAAACACTTTGCCAGCATAGGTTTTTGTTTTGTTTTGTTTCGTTTTGTTTCCTAATGTGGGATACAGCAGTTCTCTGCTTCTTTCCAGACTCTTCATCCACCCCTGGTTTCCATGACTTTACTTTTGACTTTGGGATCTGGTGCAGATGGTAGTATTAGCTCCATCTGGCTCCTAGTTTCACTGGGGACTTGGTGATTCACTATTTTGTGGGAAGAGGGAGGAGATGCAGGGAAAAGAAAGGATCATCCACGTACATCATACAGAAAGCTCAAGTTTTTAAGGTGCCTCTCAAAGTCCTACAGAAAAATTAATGTCTATTGTATTTCTACCTATGAGTAATTTGGGCCCTGTCAGGTGGAGTCTTGATTCCAGGAATGAAGTTCCCTATCCATTAAGCCAAGAAATATTTTGACTTTTTATTTATTTATTTATTTATTTTTTCCTTTTTCCGTGTCCGGCAACGGATCGCAACCCTCAGTGTCGCCCCCGCACCAGACCGGGACCAGCAACGGGATCGCAACCCTCGGTGTTGCTCCCGCACCTCGCTCAGCCAGTGAGCGGGAACCGGTCTGTATGTGGGATCCGAACCCTCGGCGGGAGCGCCACCATGCTCCCAAGCGGTGCACTATAGCAGTGCGCCACCAGGCCGGCCCATATTTTGACTTTTAATTCAGCAGAGTCCTTTGTATCTTTGGATATGGATGTACAATTCTGAGTGCTTCATTTCCTATAAACCAGTTAGTGCACTGGCTGGGATGACAAACTGTGGGAACATCATTGGGAATTATTTTTTCCCATTGATTGTCTTATGTAGGAATTTGGAGGAGATGATATCATTAGTAGAAGGATTAATACAAACCTGGCAAACAAAAGGATTCTGAACCTATTTCATCTGACTTTCTAGTGGAGAGTCTTAATTCAGGGCTAATAGAGTAATTTTTTTCTAGAGAGAGTTAGGTGTTGAACAAGGGCACTGAACTCCATTTTCTCAGTGGCCCTTATCTCCAGCTTGCCCGTGGTGTTACATAGAATGTTAGAGTGTTGGAAAACTGAATTCTCTGGAGTTTTGCTCTTATTCAGCTCTCCATTCTGAGTCATTATGGGCTCTCATGTGGCATTAAAGCAATGGCAGTTTGAGATTATTCTGATCAGGTTTTTCTTGTTGGGACTCAGCTGGTTTTGGCTTGCTCTGTGAAGTGTTGAGATGCTTCTTGTATGTATGAAATAGAACCAAAATGACATGTCTACCACTTTGCAAAACTTTTATTAAGTTTGAGTTGACTAGATGATGACTTCTGGGTCATATTTTGACTTCATGTAGTTTGATGTCCCTTTTTTGACTGCTATGCCACCTGAATATATCTCTGGCTGCTGTAGATTGGATACTGTCCCCCCCCCCCCCCGATCCCTGTATGTTGAATATATATTAGCATATACTGCAGGAATTGTTCCTTTTGGGACCTGAGCATCAACATGTCACAATGTTAGCTAAGAATACTTGGTTAAAGCAATAATTAGTCTATGAGTACTTCTGGATTCTCATCTATATTCCTGAAGTTCATCCGGTTATTTCCAGTGTAGTCACTGTATTAGTTGGGGTTTACTCACTGTATTAGTTGGTGCTTAGATTGGATGCCCCCCCCCCCAATCTCATTGAAGCTTAAATCCCTACTGTAACTGTTGAGGGTGGGAAATCCCACTATGTTAATTGAAAGATGGGGCCTTGAAGAGGCGATAAGATTGTAGGACCATGCCATAGGGAATGGATTTATAATGGTGGTCAAGGGCGTGGTCCTGAGGGCTTTAAAAAGAGAGCACATGAGAGTCTCTCTCTCTCTCTCTCTCTCTGCTCTGCCATTTTCTGCAATGTGAGATTTTACATTGCTGTGAAGCCACCAAGAAGACCCTCACTAGATGTGTTCCCTGGACTTTGGACTTTCCAGCCTCAGAAACTGTAAGCAGTAAATTTTATTTTCTTTATAAAATACACAGTTCCAGGTATTTTGTTATAAGCAACGTAAATGGACTAATACACTGGCATAGTTTCTATCATATTGTTTTGTAATATTCTTAGTCTTATTTTGTATTGTGTCTTACTCTTAGTTCTATACTCAATGCGCTCAGTAAATGTTGAAAGAATAAATAATATGAACCCCATTAAATGCAACAGGAAAATGCAAATAAAATTGTACCTGTTTAGAAATGAAAATGACCAAACTGTCAGTGGCATGACCATGACCTTTGCCTTATATAAATATAAAATACCCAGGGCCTGTGGACAGAGAACTGCACCTATCGCAGAACCTGGTTTCTTTTTTTTTTTTTTTCCGACTGGTAAGGGGATTGCAACCCTCGACACAGTGTGGTCCGCATCACGATCAGCCAGTGAGCGCACCGGCCATCCCTATATAGGATCCAAACCCACGGGGTCAGCGTTACCAGCGCCGCACTCTCCAAGTGAGCCATGGGGCCAGTCCAGAAGTTGGCTTCTTAATATTTTTCTGAAGAAGAAATTGTATTTGTTGATTCTTTTATGTAGGACTATAATGCATTTAATAATATATCCCTATTATATATGATATAGTATGATGTATATTATTATGTATTTTACACACACACACAGAATCTAGTAATTTATTTTTTTGGCCTCAAATGCAGGAAAAACTTTAAGTATCCTTTGGATTTATTTTGATTTTGTTTTTATATGACTTTACGTATACAAGTTTTACAGGTTAATACAGTTTTGATTGCTTATCATTAACGCCAAGATTTTGTATGAGATTAGGAAATTATTATAATGAAGGTCAACATGATTGCAGTTTCTGGTGAACAATTTGTAATATGTCATGGCTACAAATATTTTTGTAGATTGTAGTGTCGATTTTATGTCTTAATCTGAGATATCAAATGTTACACTTATTTTTGTAGTCTAAAAGAAGTAACTCCTTCTTAAGCTTATTTAAGGGCTTCTCTTTCACCTACTCTTTAAATATTGGTTTTCCTTTGGGTTCTCTTTTCTGACCCCTGTATTTTCTTTTCCCTTTTCTCCTCCCTTCTTAGGTGAATAACACTGACAGAGTTCCTATTGTGTGTCAGAGCAGAAACATATTCTATAGCTGAGCATGTTCTGTACAATTCCATGAGGTAATATTTACTGTCCACCCGCCCCCGCCCCCAAGACTTGTATAGCGCAGATGTCTCTCCATCAGGCACTGTGCTAGCTACTTTACCCTCTCATTTACTCTCACAACAATCTATGAGATGAATGTCATTGTTCCTCTTATAGATGAGAAAACTGAGTTTTGGGTATGTTAAATAACTTGCTTAAAGTTACATGATGAGTGCATAGTAGGTTTGTCTTGGCCCAAAGCCTCTGCTTCCCTCTACAGCAGGCTGCTTTTTGTGGGTGATCTTAGCTGTTGGTAATCTTATCCATGGCCACCACCTATGACAGCAATTCCCAAACAGTTCTCCATCCCAGATCTCTCTCTGTTGATGGCCTACTAGATAGTTCTTCCAGTATGCCCAAGAGGCACCTCAGACTCTGCAGAATTTAAATAGAATCATCATTTTCCTTACCACTGCTTCTCCTTTATCCCCACTCTTAGTGGTGCTATCAGCCTGGGCTCTTCTTTCTGTCCCACCCCTCACATCCAATCAGATTTCAAGTCCCATCAATTAGTTTCTGAAATCTCTCTCCATTGGTTCCCTTCCTTTCCATGCCAGTTGTCACTGCATTAGTTGAGGCCCTCATTCTTTTATTCTAAATACATCCATTCTGTCTGAATTATGAAAGGCTTCACCTAAAGTCTCATGTTTCAGCTTTTGCATTAAGCATTTGCTCTGCCTGGTTCACCTTCTCCACCATCCCCACTTGGCTACTTGAAGACTCATGTTTAAATCACTTTCTCAGGGATGCCTTCTTGATTCTTTTCATCAACCCTCTTCCTTTAGTTAAATTATTCTACTCTGTGCTCCCATAGCCTGTCATGCAGAAGTCTATCATATCACTCATCATAGAACCCTGATATATATCTTTCTCTTCCTAGCACCTGGCAGCTTGTCTGGAAGGAGACTAATAAATGCTCGAGGTAGTAAATATTCGTTCACATCATAGACCCTTTAGGTAGATCTGAAAGAATTGTTTGCATGATACTATAGCATTCAACATGTTTATTTAGTGTTATTAAATTTTGACTGCAATTTTTATAAATTTGCATGATTGAAAATAATCAGTGGTGATGTTACTCAGTTGTACAAAATATTTGTGACAACAGGCAGCATGATTGTTGCTTAACCTTTGTGTTCATTTATACTGGCAGCAGCTTCTTCCCTTATTCTGTTGATAAGAGATTATAATTTAATTGCATGGTAATTTAAAAAGTGGACTCTGTGTTGAACTTTGGTTTAAGGCTCTGAAAATTTTCATCAACCCTAATGAATAAACTAACCTCTTAGAAGTTGCTTTGTTTATCTTTCTTGGTTCTTGTCCATCAACAACGCTTACTATACCAAGAAAAATTCCTTTAGGTAGATTATTTTAGAACCTAAGCCACTGCTGAATCTGAAGTTAGACAGCCTTTGGGGTGGTTTTCATTAACATGCACTTTTCTCATGTAACAGATTTAGGTCTCATTCCAGCTCTACTATCTTTTCCTACTGTTTTGGGCCAACTGCTTAAATCTTCCTAGACATCAGTTTCCTCATCTTTAAAATTAGGTGTTTAGACTAAAATAGCTAAAAGGACTTTTCACACTCAAATATTCTTTGATTATATTACTTTTAGTCCCTACTGTCTGTTCTCTTACTGTCTTATCTCCCCTGTCTTCTTCCTTCCCCACCAGTGGGCTGGTTCTCCCACCTGTGCAAGTATCACAGGTGTAGATACACTTGTTCTTTAGCTCTTGGCTTTGACCTAGAGGTTTTCTTCACATGGAGGGCTGAGAAGCAGTTTGCTTTTGTCATTTGGAACGGTGCCCACTTCACTGGTATGCACAGATCCCTTCCACAAAGGGCTTGTGAGTCCCTTCCTTTTAGGAAGCACATTCCTGACAGTGGTTGCAAAAGTTGAGTGATTTTGCAGAGTGAGCCCAGAAAAATTCCTGCATCAGAATCTTAGCAACATCTTTAAGTTGCAGTGTTCACTGATTTAGGCCTGTGATTGTGACCTATGGGGGTTTGTGGGGTGTGAGTAGGTAGATAATTCATTATAAAGCAAATTAAGTGTCTGTCTTGGATTGAGTCTTCCCCCAAAACTGACCACCCCCCATGACAGTGTTAAGACGGTAGGAAATCCTGTTATGGTAAATGAAAGTTGGGGCCTTGAAGAGGTGATTAGATTGTAGGACTATGCTGTAGTGAATGGATTAAAAATTGTAGTCATGGGTGTGGTTTGGAAGGCTTTAAAAGGAGAGTGAATGAAGAGGTCAATCTCACTCTGCTTGGCCATTTTCTGCCGTGTGAGACCCCTGCATTGCTGTAAAGACACCACCAAAGAAGACTCACCAAATGTATTCCCTGGACTTTGGACTTCCTAGCCTTTGAAACTGTGAGCAATAAATTTTATTTTCTTATAAATTACCCAGTTCCAGGTATTTTGTTGCAAGCAACAGAAATGGACTAATAGTGTCCAAGATTTTGGGGTGAAGAAGGCATGTCATAGTACCCCACAGCATCTGGATTATTTTGTTAACATATTCTTTAATTGAGGATACAACCAGTTAAGTTACCATGCATTTCTCCTATAATTTGTTGACAAAGCACTTCAAGCGAAATCATTGTTTCATAAAGACATGCCTGTTTTTGTGAGATAAACTAAGACTGTTCCTGATTTGATTCGCCTGCATTCTAATTTTATCATCAGACGCAAAAGGACAAATCGGGTACAAGCTGTTTTTGATGGGATGTGCATGGGAGTGTTTCCATAAAACAGTTTTCTGGCGAAGTGGGAAAGCAGGTCTGGGCTGTTCCAAGTAAGAGAAAGATTTAAAGAGCTGAGAAAGAGGGAGAAGAAAGGTGGCCTGTGAGGCTCTGTACAGAGAAGCAGCAAGCACTAGAGGTTAAGAGGCTAACTAACTGTCCCCGTGTGGGCACGACGAAGGGCTCTAGGGGACTGCTACCCTTAGGACACCCTGCGCGGGATTCCTGCAGCAGCGGTCCCGGGAGAGTCCCGAGCAGGGCGGCGCGGGGAGCGCGGGAGGACTGGCTCGCTGGGTTGGGACAGGGTTAAGGCCATCACCTGCAGTTGAAGTGCGACCCAGATGGGAAGAAGGAAGTGCGGCGCCTGAGCTTCCTGTATAAATAAACGCGCGGCTCCTGGCGCTGCTGCTGCTGCTGCTGCTGCTGCTGCTGCTGCCGCCGCCGCCGCGGCTGCCTCTCGCTCGCGGGCTCTGCAGGCGTCCCGGGCATCGGCTGCCCGTCACGGCGCCGAGGCGGTGCGGGGCTGCTGCTCCTCCCGACCGGCAGGTCTGGGAGCGCCGGTCCCTTGGCAGTCCTGCGAAGTGTAGAGCTGTCAGCCGCGGAGGGAGCGGGGAGATGAAACAGCCGCTCCCGGCCGCTGTGCGAGCAGCCCGGGCTGCCGGTGCCCTGGAGCCGGGCGACTGAGAAGCCCAGAGGCCGGAGAGCACAGCGCCCCTGCCAGGTAGGCTGAGCGAGCTCTTCAAAGGCTGCGGGCATTGCGAGGTAGCAGTGATGTTGGACTAAGAGAAAAGGATGGGAGACTGACGGTGACACCGGGGCGTTTGGCTTTATTTTCTGTCTCCTGTGCTTAAACCATACAGAATCGAATTCATGCAGAATGTCTTTAACACCTGTTAACTTTTAAAAATAGATGGCTTTGTAAAGGTAGGAAGGAACGAGCTTCCAGTCTGTATATACTTGTAAAATTCTGGATTAGAGCAGACGGCCTTATGTCTTAAAGGGAGACCAAAAGTTGGTGTAATCTCGGATGTCTACTGTCTGTTATTTGGGAATGCATAGCAATATGTTGACACACGTTATGCGTAAGATGTTATACTAACCATGGAATCATGGCCACACGTTATAGTGATTTTTTTAAAAAAATCGGATAATTGCTCAATAAACAGAGTGAAACTCTGATCCTATGAGGCTATTCTCAAGTTTAAGTTAAAATGGAACTGGTGGCTGTTTGAACAGGGAAAAGGTATCTTTTGCTTACCCCTTCCAGGGCACCTTTTTTGTTTTTCTTATTCGTTTCGGGGATTCTGGTGTAAGTCTATTCCTGATGCATAAACTCTACGTTCAGATTTCTCAGAAATGAATTTCCCTCCCTGGGAAAATGTTCTTCATGTTTCCACTACAGACTATCAGTTTTTTATTGCTTTCTGCCACATATATCTTATCAAAACATTCAGGTCTAAACAGGACTACCAGTGTTCTTCTGATCTGGTAGTTCTAGGTGCTTATTTGAACACTGAGAGGTATGAATTAAAGGACAATGTGTCTAAGATTTCTGAAGCAGCAGATTTAGGGGTGTTACGGCTGGAAGCAAAATAAATGAACTTTGGGATGACTCAGTTTTTAGGGTGTGGGTAAGAAGCAAAAGGAACCCAGCCAGTCTTAACTGAGTTGCTGGCTAATTAAAATATCTGGCTGCTGCAGCTTTCACTGAAATAAGCCTCTAGATCTCTAGTCCCTTTCCCATCTAATTCCTCTTAGGATCCCTTCTTTTCCTTATTGGGGCCTTTCTTACCAACCATGGTCCTTTACATGGGCAGCAGTCCCTTAAATATTTCTAAAACTATCTCGAGGAGGAGATGGAGAAAAAAGGAGAGAAATCTATAGCAGATCCATAAAGCCACTTGGAGTTAATTGTGTTATGAAATCCAAGGTGGTGGTTTCAAACAAATCCTGCCCTGCCCTTGTACACCTTTGGCTAATATTTCATTCTTTGTGATGGGAGTAAACTTAGAAAGATGGGAAAGAAAAGAAAACCTCTGTTTTAAAAGTAGCCTCTGACTAATTGTCTTGGTGAGTAAAAAATACCAGGTAAACCTATATATAGCAAATGTGAAAAAGATGTCAAGGAGTACAACTGGATTGCTTGGCTTTTTATTTAAAACAAACAGAAAAAAAAAAACTTCACCAAAAACCCCCCCAGACCAATCACCCTAGATAACTTGCTCCTGCACTACTGTGCTGGAAGTAAGGTTTGAGTGTGGTCAAACACTGCGTTTACCCAGAGTCTTACAAATATTTACAGTCGTCTATGCCAAATATCTTTGTGCTGAGCCCCGAAGAACATTCTCAGCATTCAAAAGCCCCATTCTCATGAATGGTTTCAGTTCATTGGCAATTTAAAGGCATCCAGGCTTCCAAACTAGGTCAGCTTAAGACATGTCTTTTAAAAAATAATCAGTTTTTGGATCTCAGATTATGAACTAGGCTTTTGGAGCCAAACTACAGCAAAGAGAAAAGTATTCTCTCTCTAGAAAGAAGAAAGCTTATTTTATCTACCTAGTAAGACCATTTAGCTTCCTGAAGTTACTATTAACTTCTTTAATAGTTTGAATACTTCTAATCTGAGAAAGTACATTTAAAATTTCATTTTTGAAAAGTAGTTTTAATATTTTGTTGTTTAACATTTGTATGTATGTCAGAATCATTTCTCTGAAGTGTTTCTGCTAATCCTGACTTCTGTGTTTCCCCTGGCCTTGACTATGACATTACTTTCTTGTTGAGTGAGGTTCTTAGTGTTTGAAATATCCAGTTTGAGGTAGAGGTCAGGAATCATGCTGAACCCAGATGTTGGTGGAGGAACAAAGTCCAAACAGCTTGGGGACTAAATCTACTCTGTGCAACTGATTATTTTGGATATGGGAAAGGTGCCAAGCTGCCACACAAGTCATGCTTTCCACTTTGGGCTTTGGGGAGTGGGTATCTGCAGCCATTGCTCCTAAGTGCTGAGACATTTCTTTCAGGGATGCCTGCCTTAATTTATAGACATTCTTAGCTATACCAAATCATCAATAATTGCAGTTTTTGAATTGCTGAAAGTGAGTATAGATGATCCACTCTACTGTTGAGTGACTACTATTTGCCAGGCATTGTACTAGAAGCTGGGGATATAAGGATATATGACATGTGGCTTGTGTCCTAAAGGAATTCTCATAAACTTGGAAGTGACTTTGGACCAGAGTGGTAATTCTTAATTCATGTTATTTTACCAGAGTGTAAAAACTACTTTGACGTTTGTCATTTCAAGTCATGTATTTTTTTTGTAATGTTTCCCTGATGTCATGTAATGTTAAGTAACGTGAAAAAGCACAATAACACCTAAGTTTATTTATTTTAAATTTTAAATTTTATTTTTTCACCTTTAGATATAGGTAAGAGGTGTCTTGGACTAACTTTTTATTTCTATTAACTTTGGCATTTGCTATTTACTTGCTTGATGAGTACTTCTAAACCCGATGCATCATAATGTAGTTATAAAAAAATGAGAAACTATACATTAAAGAGGGCAAAAATGACCAATGCTTCTGCAACATGGAATGAGAAACTTCTCATCTATGATTGGATCCCTCTTTTGAAAATACAACAACTAAAGTGAAATACACTTGTTACAGCTTCAGATACACATAGTTCCCTCTTATTTGCAGGGATGTCTGAAACAGTGGATAGTACCAAACCCTATATATGTACAGTACTATGTTTTTTCCTGTACATAGACACATACCCATGATAAAGTTTAATTTGTACATTAGGCACAGTAAGAGATTAACAGCAATAACTAATAACAAAATAGAACAATTATAACAATATACTGTAGAAGTAGTTGTGTGAATATGGTCTCCCTCTCAAAATATCTTATTGTACTGTATAGTCACCTATTTTCAGACCGTGGTTGATCTTGGATAACAGAAACTGCAGAAAGCGAAACCGTGGATGAGGAGGAAGTACTGTACTTCTGATCACATGGCTTGTCGTATCTATTAAGAACATAGTTTGAAAGCCATGTCTCATTGATTTCCAATTTCCCTGAAATCATGAGTTTGAGTCCCAGGCCTTTGTCAGCTTGTTCTTTGTCTTACTTGAGAAGACAGATCAAGACAACTCATGTCTGTCTTGGCTGGCTGGATTTTTGTGACTGAAGCCATAGACCCACAAATTCTTCCGTATATGATTATATGAAATCATCTGTTGACAACCTCTTCAGCCAGTTTACCTTTTATAAGTAGATACTGGGCTTGATCACCTGTACATCCTTAGCACCTATCATGTGTGGAATTTGGCTCTTTGTGGGTTGGCTTTGTTTCTTGGGTTATGGATTCCTGTTATAAGAAACTGATTTGGCAAAGAGGTACAAAAATACACCCCCTGCACCTTGCTTAGCATGTGTGGAGGAAATTCTTCTTCCAAACTGGTTTTAAATCTGTTTCTAATTAAAATTTTTATATGAAGCTTTTAACATTAACAGAAGAGGGTAATATTTACAGATGCTTTTATTCATTCAGAGAAAAATTTTGATCTAGCTATTTATGCTTTAGTGACTGTGGTTTCCTGGTAATGTCCTGACCCAGGAAATCAGCCTGTCTCTTGCTCTGTGGGGCTTGCTGAAATACCACTTCTCCTTGATCTGTTAATTACATCATTGTCTGACCTGCCTTTAAGTGGCTTTCCTTCCTGTTTCTGAGCTTTGTTGTTATGCCAGGCAGAGGGAAGAAAATTATTTAACAGGGCTGTATGAATAATTGTGGGAGGCAGAGGAACCACTGATTAAAAAGGATTGGGCAGGACCTAGTGGTGGTGTTGAGAAGGGAGCTACCATGATGACAGTAAAATCACAATGCCAGAAATATCATTGAGCTATTGTTCTCATATTCTCTCCTACCTTCTTTCATAAGTTTATATTGTTGGGAAAGCTGGGAGTGGATTTGCACCTCTTAGGCTTTACCCTGTAGTGTAATGAGAATGTGGAAAAAAGGCAAGAACAAAGAAATGTACTTGTTAGAAAAAGTAACAACATTTTGTAAATGTGAAAACTCTACCTCACAGATGCCTTGGACTCTGTAGGTTTTGAGTTAGCTCATCGCAGTGTCATGTACTTTGTTGGCTGTGCTCTCGTGTCTGCTCCAGTATATATTTTGGAGGGAAAAAAATTAAAAAATTAGATCTCATTAAAATAGTTTTAGCAGACTTAATTCATAACCCAATTTCAAACAGCAAAGAGGCTGTTCAGAAAACAGTTCTTACTAATGTTTAAGCTGCTCCTCTTAATGGAGTGTCTGTTCTTTTTACCCACAATAAAGGTTAATAGGAATATATTTACATATCAGTTCCATGTTTAGAAGATAATCGTCTGCAAGTTACAAGGGTATGATCTTATTGCCATCCTAGGAACTATTGAGATGAAAATGTTAAACTAAGGAATTATAGACTGAAATGATTTTTCATTTCTTGATTTCCTCTGAAGGAAGCTGTGAAAATATTGAAGAGAACAGAAGTTCCCTTTTGTATTACAGGAGGCACAGTGATAAAAAGTGTTTTACAAAACTGTTATCTCACAGATAATATTAAATATTAAATTATCTCATCGAGAAGATGAATATTTACTTCCGTCACATCTGAGAACTAAATATTTCTTGGGTTTGCTTACGCTAGAGAATATTTTCTAATCTATTTTATTTTTAAAATAATGACCAAGTACCCTATGTGTGATACCATATATGTACTCATTGGCCTTGAGCATTGTTTATATGAAAAGTAATTAAATATAAAATATGCTTGAATAATTGCAGTTCTTTGACTACCTATGTGTCTGTTTGTTCATGCCCTCTTAGGGTGCATATTAGAAGTGTTTTCTGTTTTTATTGATGGGCACTGGTTTGTCTTGTCCTTGAAGGACCAGAGAGCTAGTCAGAGATGCAAGCAGGGAGTAGAACCACAGCACTGGCCAGAAAGGAGGTCTACTGTAAGTCCTTGCCCTGCTTGACACCGATACTCGTTGCCCTTCCTATCACTCTTGCTACCAGCCAGCAGGTCTACCTTCTGCTCCAGACTGAAGTTAGGGTAGAACTTCAGCAAATGGCTAATGGCTGTTAAAGGTCAACAGTCAGTACTGTCTGAGTCACTAATAGCTTCTGATGAATAACTGGATAAGAAAAACATGGTATATATATATACACACAATGGAGTACTACTCAGACATGCATTCATATGTTATTCCAGCTACTTCACAGCAATGGCTCAGTGTCTTGCAAAGGCATGTCAACAGTTTGCCAGTATTCGTGTATCTCCTCTTTTGTTTTGTCCCTTGTTCTTGAATAACTCTTAGAGTTTCATAGTATAGCCTGGAATTAAGACCTCAGAACAGATCAATTGGATTTTTACTTACATTAACATTCCATCAGTAATACTTAGTTGATTCATTTTGGTAGCTGTCTATTTCTCTTTCATTGTTGTTTTATCAACTTATTTAAATTTGAATGTTTTTGTAGAATGGAATAAAAATTCCTAAATAACTAGAGAAGTATCCTAATAAGACATTATCCTTTCCAATTACATTATCTTTTTGTACAAGGGAATACTGTTTTGATTTTGGATAGTCAAACAGTCATCAGCTACGTTAGTTAAAAATACTTTGAATGTTGGCTTTCCTACCCTCTGCATTTTTGGAGCAGATTGCTTTTTCAGGCCGCCAGCAGAATATGAAAATTCCTTATACATCCTGTGCTTCCAGCACAGCTTCTGAAGTATTCTTTTCTTTAGCAATTCTAATAAAAACACGTGAGGGAAAAAGTGACTTTCCTGTTCTTTCCTATCAGATAGTACTTGCTTCTCATATAATGAACACTTTAAAGTGCAAGAGACATTCATAGAGCAGGTAGAACTGCTGGTTCTTCTTTCCTGGTAATTTAGTGCAAAATCAGATGTTTTAGAGTGGCTTTCCTTCCCTACCTGGCCCAGCTGGTCTGTTACATGGTTAGGTATATATAAGCAAGTGATACCTGCGACCAACTTTAGAAAGTTTCAACCTGAAGGCAGCTGACAGGTTTCTCTTCTTTCCAACATGCCCCTTACATTCTCTTGCCAAATTTCTTTTCCCAAGGTATTCTTGGCACCTAATGAGAGGCACAGACAGATCTGTAATAACTGTAAAAGTAATTTATAATTGTTACCTTTTAAAATCAACTGGTAGGGTGGATAATTCAAGTGACTTTCTCATTTTGGATAAAAATGTGAGGGATGAGGCAGAACCTGTTGAGCAAGCCGGTAAGGGTGAGTTAGCGTCTCTCTCTGGAAGGACTGCAAGGAAGACTTTTAATTGAAATCTGGAGGGGACTGTGTGTGAATTGCCTGTGTCCCTGTGAAGATGTGGCCTGATGAGAGGGAAAGGAGGAGGAGCTGGAGTGTTATTGTCCTTCTGGGGCACCCCCTCCAAGCTTTATACCATTTACTAAGTAGTTTGGGTGGGGTCTGAGCTTCAGCTATTGGTGGATTCATGTGGTCGAGTCTGGTGAATCTTAATAGGACATAAATGAAGAAACACTGGGAAACCTTGGAGCCATTCATAATCTCCAGTGTGGGGAAGTTCGTTAGCAAACTTCAGGATTCTCCTGTTTACTGCTTGAAGAGCTTGATTTCCAATGAATCAGAGGTGAAAGGATTTCTTGTTTAATAATCTTTTTTTATGAAGTGCTTACTATGTGTCATTTATTTTTTAAACATTCATTGTTGATTTTGCTCAAAGTGAAAAACCAAAGAGCTGTTTTTTAATCTGTGCATGGTGAAGGCTTAGGATTCTGTGTTAGTGTCTGGGTGGTTGTTGAGGGGAAGGTTGTGGTGACCAGTCCTGGGTCTCCCACTGTGGAACCAGCACTAGTTTACCTTAATCTCTTTTGTACTGTGGTGGTTTGCTTAAGATTTTTGTTTATATAAAATTACATTGCTTGAAAAATGTTTGAAAGCCATCGCTTTTAGGGAATTGGTGTGATTGTGCACAGAAAAATAGATCACTTCTTTTTGAAGAATCATTTAGGATTGTTCACATTTGAAAGGGATGAAATATGTGACTTCTTTCCTCTGTCTTATTGAGTCACAAGTACTGCCTATTGGAATGCCTGGAATTTCTTTTTTTTAAAGAAGATGGGTCTCTGTTATGTAAAAGATTTGCTAGGCGTCTATAATTAACAATGATTTGTTGTATGTTCTCAAGTGGCTAGAAGAGAGGAGCTCAAAAGCTCTCATCACAAAGAAATAATAAATTTTTATGATGATGAATATGTTAATTACACTTATTTGGCTATCACACATTGGGTACATGTATTGAAATATAACTCTGTCCCCCATAAGTATGTACAATCAATACTTTTCAATTAAAAAATAAATCAATTAAAAAGTAGAAAATATATAAGTAACGAAAAAAACCCTACAAAAACAAAAAAACAGAATGAGTCTCTGCTATGTAAAAGGTTTTTATGTCATAAAATATTTTTATGTATAAAATAATTTTTTATGACTTTGATTTCGTAGCCAATAGGCATATAACTCACAAACTAAGGAGTATATGGCAAGAGGCAGGACTGTGTTTCAGATGGCCTTGATTAACACAATTTCTAGTTCTGCCTTCAAAAGAAGACGCTAAGAAATGCCTTCAAAGAGGCATGTTTTTGTTTTTCACGAGAACATTAAAAATTTGGTCTGTTTAATGCCTCCTTCTGAAAGATAATATAGGGTGAGACTGTGAGAAGTACTTGACTTTTCTGAAGAATACCTAGATCTCTTGCTAGACTGGAACAGCAGGATTGGCTGGTCACAACAGCTTCCTCCAGATGGTTCCCTGCTCAGGAAGCATTTATTGGTTGCATTTCTTCTTGTTGCTTCACTTGGGATTTCTCTTTTTGAGGGGGAAGGTAATTCAAAATATGTTGTACAAGCAGTGCTAAGAAAATAGAGATGAGAAGACAGCAGTTAGGGGAAGTTGATGGGACTGTGAGTGCTATGAACTGGGGAGTCTTGGAGAAATAAACTAGCAATAGTTGTCTAAGCATAAACTAGGAAGAGAACGGAGGCAAAATCATTCATTTTTACTCCTATGTTGATCCTCAGGAGAGTTTTTTGAAACCTTAAAATTCTGAATTTGATGTGCAGGTTGATTTGAATTTAATTTGCTCTTGGATGATAGCTCTTCAATGATTAATGGAACAAGAACACTGTGTCTTGAAACTTATCGGGTCTTTGCCAAGAAATATCATGTTGTATATATTGGAAGCTAATCATTGGTTAGCTTTTTTATTTTCTTTTCATCTAATGTAGTCTGTCTCCCCCCAATCCTCTTGTTTTAGAACTTCTGTGTCTATATATTGAGACGTAAGCTTTTGTGGGGCTATAAGGCAAATGCTGCACATGTGATTTCTTTTACCCAAAAATTGGGAGGAGGAGAGTCAGGTTCTCATAGGGAGAGGAGTATTTGCAATGATCACAATGTCAGAGTTTATTAGAATTGACTATACAAAAAGAACTAAAAGAACTTCTTTAGGATTTTTCTTTTATTTAATCAGAACATGAAATTATATGTGATATAAAATATTAATATAAAAGAAGATTATTTTCAAAATTATTTCACCTCTCTTAAAGATAAAGACTTCGAATGAAAATAATCTAGTGGAAGGACTTTCATTGTAATTTTTATTTTAAAGATATCTTTTCCTATAGTCATACCATGTGTGGAAACAGATTTTACTCCTGGACAACTTCAGCGACCTTAAGGATAGCTATAGTTCATGAACTTCATCTCTCTCTCTCTCTTTTTCCTTCCCCCTTCCTCCTCCTGTCTTTCCCTGCTTCATTCCTCTGTATAACATCCACTTATAAGGCAGCTCTGCTGTAATGGATTAGGCACTGGGTTTGGCCACGAAAGCTGGAGGTTTGCATTCTACTCTGCCATATACAAGCTCTGGGAACTTTGGCAGATTACTTAACTTCTTAGTACCTCAATTAACCTATAAAATGAAGAAAATAATTTTGGTGGATGCAGAAGATTAAATGAAATAATGTATGTGAAGGGACACAATGAACACTGACACACTATTAAAATTTTTGGGGGGGGTGTAAAATATACATAACAAAATTTACCATTTCAACCATTTTAGGTGTACAATTCAGTCGCATTAAGTACATTCATAGTGTTGTCCAACTACCACCACTATCCATTTCCAGAACGTTTTCATCATCCCATGCAGAAAGTCTGTACTCATTAAATAATAATTCTTCATTTCCCTTTCCCAGTAGTCCCTGGTAACCTCTCTTCTACTTTTTGTTTCTATGAATTGGCTGCTGTAGGTACCTCATGTAAGTGGAATCATTAAATATTTGCCCTTTTCTGTCTGGCTTATTTCACTTAACATAATGTCTTCACGGTTCATGCATGTTGTAGCATGTATTAGAATTTCATTCCTTTTTAAAGGCCGAATACTATTCCACTGTATGGATATACCACATTTTGTTCCTTCATCTGTTGATGGACACTTCAGTTGCTTCCACCTTTGGCTATTGTGAATAATGCTGCTATGAACATGGATGCCTGGATGTACAAATATCTCTGAGACCTTGCTTTTTTTTTAATTTTATTTTTTTCATTGTACATATTTATGGGGCACAGTTCCATACATGCATATATTGTATACTGGTCTAATTAGAATAGTTAGCATATTTGTCACCTAAACATTTATCATTTCTTTGTGGTTATAACATTCAAGATCCTCTTTTCTGGCTTTCTTGAAATATACAATACAATATTATTAACTATTGTCACTATTGTCACCCTAGGGCACCAGAACTTATTCTTCCTATCTAAGTGTAACTTTGTAACATTTTACTGGTCTACCAACCTTTCTCTGGAACCCCCTGCCTCTGGTAACCACTATTCTACACTCTATTTCCCCACTCTTTTTATTTTTCTTAATTGACCCATCATAATTTCATATATTTATGGAGTACAATATGATATTTGGGTACGTTCACACTGGATGTAATTATCATATCAGGGGGTTTAGTATATCCATCACCTCAAACATTTGTCACTTCTTTGTGTTAGGGACATTCAACATCACCTCGACTGGCTATTCGAGGATACATGGTACTTTAACTGTAGTCTCCCTATATTACTGTACAACACTAGATCCCATTCTTCCTGTTTTTCTACTATTTTGTGTCCACTTACTACTCTTTCTTCCTCTCCCCCTCTCCTGCTCCTTCTTTCTGCCACCAGTCTCTAGTCACTTCTATTCTCTAATTCTATGAGATCGACTTTTTTAGCTTCCACATATAAGTGAGAACATGTGAGGTGCTGCTTTCAATTCTTTTATGTATATATCCATAAGTGGAATTGCTGGATCATATGGTAATTCTTTATTTACTTTTTGAGTGACACCCTATTTTTAAGTGTTTTCTTAATCTGTTGAATTATTCATAGTGGTATCCCCCCAGCTTTATTAAGGTTTAATTGACAAATAAAAATAGTATGTAATTATGGTATACAATGTGATATTTTGATAGTACATTGTGAAATAGTTAAATCAAGCTGATTAACATATTGTCACCTCACATTTTTTTTGTGGTGAAAACATATAAAATCTACTCTCAGCAGTTTTCAAGTATATTAGTACTTTATTATTAACTGTAGTCACCATGCTGTACAGTAGGTCTCCAGAACTTATTCCTCCTATTTGACTGAAACTTTGTAACCTTGACCAATATCTCCCTGTTTCCACCTCCCCACCCCCGCCCAATAGTGGTCTTTCAGTTTCCATAGCTTATGTGTGATATGAATCAGAACAGTGAGATCAGATTAAATTTCAGGGCTCCTGGAACACTTTGCCAAGGTAATAAGCACTCTAGACTGTGGTTCTCAGAAATGCATCAGCTGTATGTTTAGAGATCATTGAAGGTGAGGATTTGCTCTGCTTGCCCCCAAATGTGTTGGTTAAACAATAGCTGTATCAATGTGTATAATCTATTCTGCTTTGGACTATTCTACAGGAATTGAGGAGACTGAAGAGGGCAGAAGGCAGGCTGATGGGCTCAGTTGGTAGGCTCCATCATCTCGCCATGACTGCCGAAAATCCGACACCTGGAGACCTGGCTCTGGCACCCCTTGTCACTTGCAAACTCTGCCTGTGTGAACAGTCTCTGGATAAGATGACCACGCTCCAGGAATGCCGGTGCATCTTTTGTACAGCTGTAAGTTTTCCTTGATGCTTTCATTATGAGAAAATACAAAGGGAAAACATTATAAAAGTACAGGATACATTTCTGTGGCTTACTGAGAAGCCAAGGTTTGCTAAAGTATGATCTGCTTTGGAAAGCAATCCCACATTTGGATCTGTTTCCAAATAGTATTGTGAATGGTAAATCCCATGTTTACTGGTTTTTAATAACTATAATGTGTGTGTGTGAAATTTAATTATTGGTTGAATAAGTAGTCTTTCTGTTCTTAAGATTCTAGCTAAGGAACAGAATAGAGAAAATTTTAACATGCTTGAATTAACTAACATTTTTAAGAAGCTCACCAGGTATTTTGAATGATGGAGAAATCAGTTGGCAATTTACTGAATTTTCTTTCATATACTTATTTCCTACAAAGCTCATGGTATACTGTTATCATATCACCTTTTATTCTATTTTCCCACTATGCTGAATGCTCCTTTATTTCATGTAATAGAGAGAACCCTAAAGATCTACATGAGTGGGCTTGTTTCTTTTAATGTAATACCTGGTATCAACGCCCATGATTTTTACTATGAGTTTCTTTGAAAGTTGGTTGGTTAAGGGGTAAAGATAGGAAATAGATTGATGAGCTCCTTTAGGATTCAAAGATTGCAAAGAACAGTATATTTGTTCATTAATTCAACACATATCTGTTGAGCAGCAACTATGTCCCAGGATTCTAGGGACCAGGATTTATCGTTAAAGAAACAAAACCCAGCAATGATCCTGGCTCTTAGGAGCTTATATTCTATCAAAGAAAGTTATACAATACACAGAGTATATATAGGTAAGTTCTATAGTATTGGGTAACAAGGACTTAGGAAACAAGTGGAGTCTGGGTAGCGAGGGTGGGGGGGAGAGGCCTTGGGGGCTGAGGGGAAGTTGCAGTTTCAGGTGGGGTGGGCAGGAGTGGGCCTCACTGAGGAGTGATCTTGTTGCTGCTCTCTTTCCTCATCTTGTCAGCATGTGCTGCTTCAAAGGAAGTGAGCAAGTGGCCTTGTCATCTCTGAGCAGCTTCACTTTCCTTTGGTCTTTGTTTCTGAATGCCGTCCTTCAAAAATGATTATTGCTCTGACTTTTTCACACGTTTCAGACCCTTGCTAATCCTTGAAACAAATGAGTCAGAAGCAATGTTTAGCGCAAACCAGGATGGAAAATTTTCTCTGAAGGTTACTGATGTTTAAAAGCAGGGTATAGGATTCAGTTTTCGCTGTGAGATTTCATAGTGCAGAGCTCAAGTTTGTGCGTCAGCGCTGGGTAAAGAATATACAAGTGAAGGTTGTATTTTATTTTCACAAGGAGTGAACACGGACGTGTTATGGATTCAATAGATTTTAGTTCCTAACTAAAAACTGTATGATGGCTTCTCATTTCTCCTTCAGCAGTTCGGGGGTAGGAGTTACTACAATTAGATTATTCTGTCATCACTATTTGTACTTCCTCATTGTTAGGGAGTGCTCAAAAGCAGAAAGTCAAATGCCTTGATATTTTTGGTATCCCTCCAATTTTAGAACTTTTAGTAACATCTTTTTGATATGCCACATACTAGTAATTTCCAATTTTCAATAGGATTGGATGACCATTTTGTGGTGAGCGTAAATTCCTTTTGTTCCCAAGAATACTGTGTTCCGTTTCTAGCTCAACTGTATGAGTGGGCAAATGGTGACTCCCTTTGGGCCTCTGATTACTCATTTGTAAAATGAAGGTGATAGGACCCTTCACAATGCTCCAAATATGGGGTACAGTATACTCTGGGAGTGCAGAATGGACAGATGGGGAGTATCTGACTTGATCATTGAATGTTAACCAGCTCATTCCCTTTCTTTAGGGAGACCTGGCCTTTGAACAGGTGTCCTCACTTCAAGTGTTTCATGGACTGCCAGCTCTGTGAAGCAGAGATGACTTTTGAATAGAGTGTTCCATAGTCAAATTAGCTTGGAAACTGCTGTGTTCTCCTTCCTCTCTTGGAAGGACGTAGTGCATATTTGCATTTTAGAGGCTCTGTGGAATCTTGTGGCTAAAAGGAAAGCAGGGAGACCCTACTTAGTTTCTCTTGATTTAGCATTTCCATTTGACCGTGCCACATTTTAAAAGCGAAACATCTATTAACTTGCCCACAACCAGTGCTCTGAAGAATGCTGCTTTACATTGTTTCGTGTAATTCTTGATTTAAATGACATCTGGAGAAAGGAATGTGATGGACATTGCTTCAAATAAACCATCAATATATCTAGTTTCTTGTTAAAGGATGTTCTGTGTGTGAGATGGTTTCTGTTAGACTATTTGCTCAGCTTTAATATACAGAAGTGTAGTAAAAAAGAAGGGAAGCTGAATATACAAGAAAAAAACGGGCATAGCTCTCACTAGCATGACTGAAGCATGATCATTGGGTATATACAGAACCAAAGAAGTTGATATTTTGGGATTACAGAGAGAGGTGTTGCATAATTACATGTTCTATTCTGAAGGTTAAATATCTCAGGGATGTTATTCTACTAATGATATGCAAAGGGTTTCTCTCTCTTTTTTTTTGCCTACAGATTTAAATAACCCAGATATGAAAATCAAACTTTCATTTTCTGGCTTTTACAAGACATACTTTCAAATAATGCCACATGATTTTAATTCAAGTGAAAGGAAAAAAATTCACAAGAGTCAGTTATCAAAGTAGTGAAAATTTGTGGGTTTGCTCTCTTGTGGGCAATATTTACCTCTCATTTATTTTGGAAGCTATTACTGTCAGCCACGAATTAAGGAATAGTGAAAACACAGTTGTTGCTTGTTTTTATAACCTAGATAATTTCACCTGAAAAGAGTTGGTATGTTGGCCTGTTTACCCTTCAGATTAAAGACAGGATGTGCCGGGCAAAAAGAAATAAAGTCCAGCCCTATTCTCGCCTTTTTTCCATTACATTTTGTTGGCTCTAGGTAGTTAGAATTCCTTTTACTATTCATTTTTCTGAGCCAAATAGATTTTCCAATGTTTAAAAAGTGAGAGGAAATATAAAACTTTTTAGACCAAGCCTTTCTTTCTCTTGGGGCCTGTTGGATGACCTTTAAGAAAATCCCACAGATGGCCTGAAAGACATTTACAGTTTGGGAAGATTTGCAGTGTGTGTGCGTGTGTACGTTTGTGTATGTATGTGCATGCGCGTGCACGTACACGGCTTGGTAACTTTCAAATGAAGCCAAGAACCTGCAATGGTTCTTTTTTGGGTTCTGATACCTGCGTTAGGGGAAAGGAATGCCACTTCCCTACGCCCACCCTAATCCTCCCTTGCAGTACCCCATAGAGGTTAAGAGTGCAGATACACAGACAGGAAGACCCAGACTCAAGGTCAGGCTTTGCCATTTAATGGTGTAAGATTTTGGGGGCAAGTTCTTTGGCTTCTCTAAGCCTTAGTTTTCTCACCTGTAAAATGGGGTTAGGGAGGGGTTGATTATACCTATTTTAGAATGTTGTAGGAGGCATCAAATGAGAATTCCAGCAAAGCATCTATCATAGTGCCAAGGCCATAGTAAGTTGGCATTGTTATTGTTCCTAAGTTTCATTGGTGTACTGAGCTGATCTGTTTTATAAAAATGTTTTAGAGAAAGGAAAGCCTATAAAGATTTGACTGGTGTGGCTTCCTCATTAGCATTTTGTAAAAAGGTGGTTATATAGGTGATTTCAACTTCGCTACTATTCTGATACACCCACAGAGTAGCAGTTAGGATAGAGAGAAATTTTTTCTGTTGAATTTGTTCAAAGTGTGGCTTCTAGCTGGATGTTTAAACTGAAAATCTAGAAGTAGGACTTACAGAAAAAACGGAAAAACCAATACAACTTTGAAAGTGAATAGACGAGCACATTTCTGGTGAATGTAAGATTTAGATGGAAGGCTGTCTCAAACTATCATTTATTTAAGAGCTGCTTACTCTCAAGAAGAATATAATAATATAATTACTCATTGGCTTCATGTGTTAGTCTAGAGTCATTTTTTTTTTCCCCCTTTTTGTCTTTTTTCGTGACCGGCAACGGATCGCAACCCTCAGTGTCGCGCCCGTACCGGACCGGGACCGGCAACGGGATCGCAACCCTCGGTGTTGCTCCTGCACCTCGCTCAGCCAGTGAGTGGCTGGTCTGTATGTGGGATCCGAACCCTCGGTGGGAGCGCCACCGCGCTCTCAAGCGGCGCACTGTAGCAGTGCGCCACCGGGCTGACCCTAGAGTCATTTTTTAAGTACCTTTAATTGAGAACGCTCTGGAACTGCAAGAAGTAATGAGGCTTCCTAATCCAGGCCAATGTCACAGAACAGTTTTCTGCCCCCTCATTCGATTGTGTGACTTCAGGTCTTTCCTGAAGCTTTGAAATTCTCCAGCTCTCTAGATTCCCATGTCTTCTATTACTGTTAAATGAACAAGACTGAATTTTGCCAGTTCAAAGCATTCTGTTATTCTGTTAGTTTCTAGTACTAAAACATACTGGCTTGCAAGGTTAGTTTCATGCTTTCCCTTAACTTTGCTTTGGGTGGTCAACAGTTAAGTCAGTGAATTTATTTTTGTTTATGAAATGACTTCAATATACTCACTGTTTGTACCTATTAAGAGTTTTAAGGATGATGCTATGATGACTTTTGTATTTATCAGTCAAGTCACTGGTTTAAAATGCCAATTTTGATGCTATATTTTTCCACTGACAACTGAGCTGCTGCAGGGTCAGGTGGCATCTGTGGAATAAAAGCGAACAGTAACAGCATGAGAAATGGATTAGAGATGACTCAAGGAAGAGCTGGCTTCCTGGACCTATGATCTCATCCATGCCTAATACTCACCACTTACTTATTCAAGGAAAGTAGTAAAATGTGGCAAGAGAGGAAAGAGCAGCAAACACAAGCATACTATTAAGGTCCTAATGTCTTTGCTGTAGTATCATAGTCCTAGAATTGGAAGGGACCCAATTTCTAGTTCCCCCACCCTTCTAATGAAAGAAGTCCTTGTCCTGGATGCCAGTTTAGTTTAGCATTTAAGAAAATGGATCTCAAGTTTGGTTGCCTGAACCTCAGTTATCAACAAATACTTGATACTGTTGTCTTGTACTATTCCGATGGTTAGGTTATAGTGATAAACAATCAGATCAAAACCCGGTTTTCAAATAGCTCAACTTTTAGTGCAGGACACCCATACTATCAAGTTAGTACAGAAGTCAGATGATGATGTGAGCTCTGGAAAAATGAAGTAGTAAGGAGCTAAGGAGTGCTACGGGGAGTGGGTTTCCACTTTACATTAGATGGTCAGGGAAGTCTCACTGATAAGGTGTTGAGTAGTGACCTGAAGAAAATGGGGAACAAGCCATATAAATATTTGGAAGAAGAGGGGTTTAGGCAGTGGAAGGCTGTAGGGAGGTCTTAAATGGGGAGTGTGCTTGATGTGTTCTGATACTGCAAGCAGGCCAGTGTGACTTGAGAATTGTGTGTGTGTGTGTGCGTGTGTGTGCGCGCGCACGTGTGTGTATGCATGCATGTGTAGAGGGAGCAGTAGGAGATGAAGACCAAATCCCATAATCTGCCATCTGCTGGCTGAAACCCAGGAGAACTGGTGGTGTAGTTCCAGTACAAGCCTGAAGGCCTGAGAACCAGGAGAGCCAATGGTATGAGTCCCAATCTGAGGGCAAGATAAGACTGATGTCCCAGTTTATGCAGTCAGGCAGAAAGAGCAAATTCTTCTTTCCTCAGTCTTTTTGTTCTATTCAGGCCCTCAACTTGGATAATGCCTACTCATGTTAGGGAGGGCAATTTGCTTTATTCAGTCCACTGATTCAAATGCTAATCTCATCCAGAAACACCTTCACAGACACACCCAGAAATAATGTTTAACCAAATATCTGGGTACCCTGTGGCCCAGTCAAGTTGACACATAAAATGAACCATCACAATCACACTTTGCTGCATAGAGAATAAATTACAGGGGTTAGGACGAAAGCAAGAAGACTGGCTGGAAGGCAAATACAATAATCCAGGCCAAAGATGATGGTGGCTTGGACCAGCAGGCAGTAGCTGTTTACATCTTTGGGCAGTCTAAGCCTTCATTTTCTTTTATATAACAAAGGAATAATAATAAATCATCTCATAAGATTATAGAGAAGATTACAGTGGATAATCTAGGTAAAGCACTTAGAACAGTCTCTGGAATACAGCTAGTATGTTTATGGATTCAAATTTTGTCCCCCAAGTTTTATGTATTAGAGGCTTGATCCCCATTGTAACTGTTGCAGGTGGGAAATCCTATTATGGCAATTGAAAGGTGGGGCCTTGAAGAAGTGATTAGATTCTTAGGATCATGCCCTAGTGAAAGGATTAATAATGGTGGTCATGGGTGTGGTTCTGAGGACTTTAAAAGGAGAGTACGTGAGTCTCTCTTTCTTCTGCACTGTTTCCTGCCATTTGAAATCCCTGTGTTGCTATAAAGCTACCACCTGAGAAGATACTCACCAGATGTGGTCCCTGGACTTTGAACTGCCCAGCCTATGAAACTGTGAGCAATAAATTTTGTTTTCTTTATAAATCACTCAGTTGCAGGTATTTATATTAAAAGCAACAGAAACAGGCTAATATACTGGTTTTAGTGTGATCATTTAGCTTTTGACTAAAAACTTCTAGGATTGGGGCACACACCATAACACTGGCTCTTTAATTATTAGAAGTTCTAATTCTAATTCTTCCACATTCATTTGAAACCTGTTTCTACATAAATTCTAACTTAGTGCTAGTTCTGCTCTTTAAAACAAAATTGGTTGAAATCTAATTTGACTGTTATTGGTTGGAATCTAATTCTACTCGCTGATTTTGTATTGTTTGAATGAAGGTTATCTTTCGGTTAAAGGGGAGAATTAGATCACTCATTAAAAATTCTCCTACAGTGCTCAGTCCAAGGTGGGAAGTACTGAACTATCCTCGGGCAGTCATGACAATTAGGTCTGGCTCTGGTTCCAGTTCTGCAAATCATTTCTCTAGACTTTCCTCATTTATAAAATGATGGGATATTTCTAAAACAACTCATGAGATTTTTTTTTCCCTCATAGTTCTCTTCTTTAAACTGAGAATCCTCAATGACTTTAACCAGCCAGTTCATTGTCCTGTAGGAGGTTTCAATTTGCTGAGGGGGATGTATTATTAATTAGTTACTGCTTTCATATGCATTTATTTTCTGCATTTAGATCCCATAATCAAGTGAGCGAGATCTTATTCCATTTGGGCCAGATGCATAGCAATAGTGGACACTGTGGTATTCACCCAGATCTCTCTTCAGGATGATGCTTTCATCCTTCATTTCCCAGGGACTGGCCTGTGGGCTAACAACTTATTGTTGCAGTGATATAAAGATCTTGCCCTCTGGCTTAATAAGGGACAAACTTAAAGGGCCATTTCTACCTCCAAAGCAGCTTGTTGGGTAGGATGAGCTCAGGCCCTGTTTGCAGCTGTGCTGTTTGCCGGGATCTCCTTCTGCCCTATTCTACCTTCCTCAGTTCCTTGTGGGCATTACTTTGGTGAGGGTACACCCTGTAAATCTTCTACATGAAATTCTGCATCTGTTTCTAGGGAACACAGTTGAAGATATAAATCCTTAAATTATTATTTTTCTTCTAGTAAAGTCCTTAATTATGTGGTTCAGAAAAGCATTTCCTTTTTTTGCCTCTGAAATGAGCATCTCATGACCTTTACATGGTCTTCCTTTCCTCTGTTGCCTCTAAATTAACTAATAAAATGTGGGAAAAATCCTTAAGTGTGTTATATTCCTGCTTTATTACTGCTTTTACACAATTCTGTAGAAACTGGAAAATTCTTTTTTTTGGTTGGATCTCTTTGAATGTACTTCACCTTCTTGGAGTGGGTATGTTAACAAATAGCATTTTACTCCCCTCCCTCCTTGGGTTGACACAATGATTTTGGGACAAGCTTCATTTGCCTAACATTCTTGATTTTGATCATAGGTCCAACAACTACTTCAAACTTTTTCTATGCTTTCTGAGAAAAGCATATGGAATAAGGGTAGGGGGTGGTGCTATAATATGGAACAAGATTTTATTTATTTTTTACAAAGAAAGTTATGAAAAGATGGTAGTTTGGTAATCTGTGCTTGTATGTCATGTAGACTTTTTTTTTTTTAAAGCATACCTTTGCCAAAGTTTAATTCTTCAAACCACGTATCAGAATGTGACAGACTGGCTAAACATGCAAACCATGACCAGAGACAAGGCAAGAGTGGGCTTACAATGAGATAATTTTCCACTATACCCATGAAGTCACCAAAGTTTATCTGTTTATATTCGCTTAAGTTGCACCCTTATTCCAATTTCCTCTAAGTCTGTTCCCATCTTAGTCCAGATTCCACTCATCCACGTGGTACTGCTTTGTGCTAATTGTGGAGCAGATGGCACAGACACAGTGCATCAGGCATAACCTGACTTGCTCTCATGCAGAAGCAGACCCTCTGATAAAGGAGGGACAGAGTGCTATGGGAGCATATGGGAAGCCACCTAAACTAGACCTGAGGAGAGGTCAGCAAAGGTTTCCTGAAGGTGAAGACTGAAAAATGAATAGGAGATGGCTTGGTGGTGCTGTTAGTGGGACTGTGGGTGAGAAGTGTGCTCCAGGGGGGAGGGACCGGCCGTGTGTGACAGCACAGAACCAGGGAAGCGGGACCACCTGAAAAACCAAACTGAAAGACGTTCCTGGAATACATTGCTGGAAGTGTGGGTGTGCTCGGGCATGAGGCTGCAGAGGTAAGCAGAGACTGGATGGAGGGTCCTGTATGCCATGTTGAAAAGCATTATGGAGCCCCAGAAGGCTTTGTTTGAGAACAGGGCAGAGAATGGCTTTGGAATAGGGTGGAGAATGCACTGAAAGTGGGCAAGACTGGAGCAGGATGGAGGAAGTGGGGTGGGTGGGAGCAGGGCTCGGAGGACAATACCCTTTCCAACTGACGCGGTGTACGTTACGGCAGACTGCAGTTTTGAGGTCTGGAATATTTAAATTATTTTCATGTCCTTAATTTCTCCTCCTTTCTATTTATTTGGGATACTGATGTCAGATTTCTAAAAATGTTCCTGTCAAAATTCCACTACCAATATTAAGGGTGCGTGTGTCTTGTTTGAATCATACCCCTTAGTACTAACATTCAAGTGCCTCTATTGACTGTCACAGGGTACCTATCCAGATCACTTTCTGCTACTTCGTTATATGAGGTAACTCATGCCTCTGTGTCTTTTCTTCTTCCTAGAATTCTCCTCTTTCCTTTCTATTTTACTCCATCAGATTGATTTCTAATGATGTTTCATTGCCAAATTAAGGCAAACCTCCATTCATTATTCAACAAACAATGTATTTTGGCAAGCAGTATGCTAGGTCACGAGGGATTTATTGGTGAGAGATTCAAGTATGGTTCCTTTCCTGGTAGCATAGGCTGTCTCAGTGTAAAATGGTCATCTCTTCTCTGAAAGCATTTAGCATTTATTTTTATTTATTTATTTTTTAATATTTTATTTTGTTTTATTGTATTTTATTTTATTTTGTTGATATACAATGTGCTTGATTATTGTGGCCAATTACCGAAAACTCCCTCCCTCCACCCCCTCCCTCCCAACAATGTCCTTTCTGTTTGCTTGTCGTATCAATTTCAAGGAATTGCAATTGTTCCTCCCTCCACCCCCTCCCTCCCAACAATGTCCTTTCTGTTTGCTTGTCGTATCAATTTCAAGGAATTGCAATTGTTTTGTCTTCTCCCCCCGCCCCCATTTTTTTTGTGTGTGTATTTATTTATTTTTAGCTCCCACAAATAAGTGAGAACATGTGATATTTCTCTTTCCGTGCCTGACTTGTTTCACTTAATATAATTCTCTCTAGGTCCATCCATGTCATTGAAATGGCAGTATTTCATTCTTTTTTATAGCTGAATACTATTCCATTGTGTATATATACCACATTTTCCATATCCACGCATCTGATGGTGGACATTTGGGCTGGTTCCAACTCTTGGCTATTGTAAAGAGGGCTGCGATGAACATTGGGGAACAGGTATACCTTCGACTAGATGATTTCCATTCTTCTGGGTATATTCCCAGCAGTGGGATAGCTGGGTCATATGGTAGATCTATCTGCAAATGTTTGAGGAACCGCCATACCATTTTCCATAGAGGCTGCACCATTTTATAGTCCCACCAACAATGTATGAGAGTTACTTTTCCTCTGCAACCTTACCATCATTTGTCATTCAGAGTCTTTTGGATTTTAGCCATCCTAACTGGGGTGAGATGGTATCTCA
>NW_007726523.1:664992-666364 GCF_000696425.1 Galeopterus variegatus
TATCATATATGGCTTTAATTATGTTGAGATAATTTCCATCTATACCTAACTTATAGAGGGTGTTTGTCATGAATGAATGTTGAATTTTATTAAATGCTTTTTCAGCATCTATAGAGATGACCATATGGTCCTTGTGTTTGCTTTTATTAATGTAGTGTATCACATTTATTGAATTGTATATGTTGAACCTCCCTTGCATCCCTGGGATGAATCCCACTTGATCGTGGTGAATAATTTTACATATGTGTTGCTGTATTCCGTTTGCTAGTATTTTATTGAGGATTTTTGCATCTATATTCATCAAGGATATCGGCCTGTAGTTTTCTTTTTTGGTTGTATATTCACCTGGTTTTGGTATCAGGATGATGTTTGCTTCACAGAATGAGTTCGGGAGCTTTGCGTCTGTTTCAATCGTTTGGAATAGTTTGTAAAGAATCAGTGTCAATTCCTCTTTGAATGTTTGGTAAAATTCTGCTGTGAATCCATCTGGTCCTGGGCTTTTCTTTGTTGGGAGCTTTCTGATAACAGCTTCAATCTCCTTTATTGTTATTGGCCTATTCAGGTTTTCTATATCTTCTTGGTTCAATTTTGGAAGCTTGTGTGAGTCCAGAAATTAGTTCATTTCCTCCAGGTTTTCGAATTTGTTGGCATATAGCTGTTTATAATAGTCTCGGATGATTCCTTGTATTTCATTTGGGTCAGTTGTAATATCACCTTTTTCATTTCTAATTTTTGTTATTTGAATCTTCTCTCTTCTTTTTTTTGTTAGCCATGCAAGTGGTTTGTCGATTTTATTTATCTTTTCAAAAAACCAACTTTTTGATTCGTTGATCTTTTGTATTGTTTTTTGGGATTCAATTTCATTAAGTTCTGCTCTGATCTTGATGATTTCTTTCCTTCTGCTAACATTAGGTTTGGATTGTTCTTGTTTTTCTAGTTCTTTAAGGCGCATTATTAGATTGTTCACTTGCCAACTTTCCATTTTTCTGAGGTAGGCATTTAATGCAATAAATTTCCCCCTAAGTACTGCCTTTGCTGTATCCCACAAGTTTTGGTATGATGTATCATTATTTTCATTAGTTTCAATAAATTTTTTTATTTCCTGCTTGATTTCTTCTTGGACCCATGTATCATTAAGTAGAATGCTGTTTAATTTCCATGTGTTTGTATACTTTCCAGAATTTTGTTTATTATTGATTTCTAGTTTTAATCCATTATGGTCTGAGAAAATACACGGGATAATTCCAATTTTTTTGAATTTGGTGAGACTTGATTTGTGTCCTAATATGTGATCTATCCTGGAGAATGATCCACGTGCTGATGAGAAGAATGAATATTCTGAGGTAGTTGGATGGAATGTTCTATAGATATC